>NC_090233.1:20440341-20735341 GCF_024489055.1 Chanodichthys erythropterus | reverse complement strand
AAAAAAAAAAAAGCTTTGTACTGTGATTAACTAAGCAAAGAAAGCAGCAGGCCAAGATTAGAGCTGGCGGACATTTGGCTGAACCCAGAGACACAGAACAGTGTTAATAAATAAAGTATTAAGGAAACATGCTCTAACATCAAACACACCTGATTGTTGTAAATGTTTTACAATTTTATGACCCTATTTGTTTTTTAATAAGTTGGTAGATGTGTAATGAAAGTGGTCTTTCTGCATTATGTTTTGATGTCTGGAGATTTATGCGCTAGAATTAGAATTCTTTTTTTTTTTTTTTTTTTTTCCTGAATCCTTGTTTTCCAACTTTAAAAGCTAGCATTTTCTGAAACACAGACTTTGTGAGTGTGTCCAATTTGCATGAAATTTTGTTTGTAAAAATAAGTGATTTTATTTTTTTCATAGATTAAAATTGACAACCAATTAAAGTTTGCAATTACACTGTGGCTAAATATTGACTAATTAACTAATATATCCTTAATGCAGTCCAAACTTTACAAAATTTGCTGCAAATAGTCACCCACAGAGGGTGCTACATACACAAACTTCATAACTGTTTGATTTTGCATGTTTTTGATTTTTTTTTTTTTTTTTTGGTTACACTTTATTTTATGGCATCCTTATTGTAGATTTAAGTACTGAGTAATATTAATTAACTACATGTACTTACTGTAGGGTTATGATCAGGTTTTGGTTTAGGGTTAGTTTCATGTAATTATGCATCATTTATAGATAGTGTTATAGTAGCTACATAGTACATGTTTAAAAAGGACACTGTAAAATAAAGTGTTACCGTTTTTTTAACAAGCGCTAATATATGCTAAAAATAATTAAATAAAAAAACAAACATGCAGTTAGGTGTTTAATATAAAAACGTATGTTATTAACTTAATGAAAGGGATGTTTGTGTTGTAGGTGCGAGAGAAAGACCTTTCGGTGGTGGTGAACACTCTAGTGGAGGAGTTTAATATTTTCAGAGAAGAAGGGGGAGAGTCAGTGCCTGTCCACAGTCAGGATGCCTGCAACGGCCTTCAGCGAAACGGAAGAGAGGGTGAGAGCGGATAAAGGAAAGGCATACACTTTTGTTCAAAGTTTGGGGTTGGTATGGTTTTTGAAAGAATTCTCTTATGCTCACCAAGACTGCTTATAGTTGATCAAAAATACAGTAAAAATAGTATTATTGTGTAATATTAGTACAATTAAAAAGAATTGTTTTCTATTTGAATATATTTTAAAATGTAATTTATTCCTGTGATGGAAGAGCTGAATTTTTAGCAGTCTTATGCTGATTTGCTGCTCAAGAAACATTTCTTATTTTTATCAATGTTGAAAACGGTTGTGCTGCTTAATATTTTAACGGAGGCTGCAGTGCTTTTTTCAGTATTCTTTGGGTAGAAAGTTCAAAAGAACAGCATTTATAGAAATCTTTTGTAACATAAATGTCTTTACTGTCACTTTTGATCAATTTAAGGCGTCCTTGATGAATAAAAGTATTAATTTCTTTATAAAAAAATAAAATTGTACTGACCCCAAGCTTTTGAACGGTAGTGTATTCACACTTCTTTTTCTTTGTGAAATTGATCTTTTTAAGAAGAGTTCATTATACTATTGAAACACACTGGAGCTTTAAGATTTCAAAACTTCCTCTCTGGTATAAAAAGACCATCTATATACTGTAATGAATATCTGATGTCATTAATACTTATTGTATAATTCATTATTTTACCAGTGCTTTGCATTGACACGCAGCTTGTGCATTAAACAAGTGTTAGTATTGTTTTTTTACATTTTAAAGTGTTATTTTGTGTGTTTTCAGTTTCACATGCAACAGTTCATCCGGTGCTGATTCCAGAGAATAATTTTTGTGTAATGAGTTTGGATCCGGATACTCTGCCAGCGATCGCCACCACCCTCATAGATGTTCTGTTTTACTCGAACAGGTATGAAACATGCTGCTGCACAGGCATGCAGTGATGATGCTGTTTTCACTGGTTTGAATTTTGTATTTCTTTTCCACCTGATTGGCACCAAAGATAGCAGGCCGATATTGATTGGTATTTACTGCCACCAAGAGGCGCCTTGAACTAATTTCAGTTTATCACACAATTTGCCTGCTGACATAACTTACATTCTGTAAGTTGTCTAATATAAGCAGGCAGAAATGAGAAAGGGGAACTCCTAATTATTATTAACAGTAGCCATGCTTACATGGACGTTTTTATTCAGATTTTATACAGATTTGACTAATTGGAATACAATGCTCCATGTAACATACCTCTCTTTTAAACTGGAATTAAATGATTTGCAACATGGAGACATAGAAAAGTGACAAAATTTGCAGGCATATTCAAAGATAACAAGTACTAAATCAAATGATGTCTACCAAATATTTATGTGCTGTTTTTTATTTAGTTTTTTTTCATTTTTCTCCTGCAGTCCTAAGGAGGGCGCCAGTGTTGATCAGGACATGGAATGTATCAAGTTCTTCTCCTTTTCTTTGATTGATGGATATGTCTCCTTGGTGATGGACACAGAAGCACAGAGACAGTAAGATTCACACAGAGCCATGAAGGGGTGATAATATCAAAGTTTTTTAATTGCACATTTAAATCTTAAAACAAATAAAAATGTGTGTGTGTGTGTGTGTTTGTGTCAGATTCCCAGCTGATCTTCTCTTCACCAGCTCCTCTGGTGAGCTCTGGAGGATGGTGAGAATAGGAGGGCAGCCTCTTGGCTTCGGTGAGCTTTTAGATACCTTCTTCTGGCCAGAGTTGGTCTTATTATTGGGAGATAAGAGGGTCAAGATCAAGTTTGTTTTATGGGTCTTCATTGTAAAAATTTAGGCACTTCTGGTTTACATGCATCCGAGGTCAGAAAACACTAACACTAAGACATTTCTATAAGGATTAGCTCTCTAAACCCCTCCTACCCTGCTCTGATTGGTCAGATGGCCTGGTTACAGTGCCTGTCAGAAACGAAACGTCCTTTACCATATCTGAATTTCACCTCCGGAAGCTTACTTAGCGTTTGATACACAATGATACGAACAGTAACGATGGCGACGGTTTTACCGTATCAATTCGAGAGCAAGACCTCGTCCTTTGGAAATGCAAGTGCAAGTGTCAACAACACAAACCAAACTCTTCCAGTCTCCGCTACAACTATAGTGTTTGAGGGCGGGTCAGAGTAAACGTTCACGGGCAGCCAATGAAAACCATAGGCTGGCATTATGCAAATTTGTTACAAACCTACATTGGTTCAAGCAACAATTAAGACTGGAATCGCTAGTCCAGACAATAGTGAAATTTGCTTAGCTGAGTGATAAATGAATAGATTAAATCGGAAAGTGTGATTTATCCCAATTATTGACTCTTATCTCACACTCTCTGTCTCCTTTTGCAGACGAATGTGGGATAGTTGCTCAGATCTCTCAGCCTCTTGCAGACAGTGATATATCAGCATATTACATTAGCACCTTCAGCTTTGATCATGCTCTGGTAAGTCTTATATTTTCTCTCCCCTAGGTTCACAGACAAGGCTTAAGCCTAGTCCCAGATTTGTTTGAGCTGTTTTAATGGAAAGCAACTTGTACTGACATATCTTAAAATATGTCAGTGTCATTGTTTTTGTCTCAGGTGTTTTTTTTTTTTCTAAGGCACGTTTATAAAAGCTACTTAAATGTCCTAAATAATTGTACTAAAGCCTAATCCTGGCTTAATCTAAGCCCTGTTTGTGAAACCAGACCATAATGTTTTAGCTCTGTGTAATAGTCCACCGATGAGAGTGCCCACTGGTCAATATAATGCAAAATATGTGAATTATTAACATACATAGAAATTAATAAAAGATCCTGATCACCCAGTTTGGGTTTATTTAGTGATTATTAACATTTAATTCAGTCTGTGGAGGTCTAGTTCTTTTAGATTTAGTATATTTGAATCATTTGTGATATTTGTGTGACATTGGCCAATGGGAGAACTAATGGTTGCCTAGTAATCGGCAAACAGAAGAATTTCAGAATCTGATCTGATTGGGCGATTTCTGCAACACTGCCTCTGTTTATTTCCATTATGTCATGTAAAATCACGAGATCATCTGTCATGTAAGATCATCTGGTTCACCATGCTTCTTATTCCTTTCCACTTTTCCTGGAAACCCATAAGTATTTTAGCAGAAACTGTCTGGTTCCCTATTGTTAAAGGTGCCATCGAATGTTTTTTTTACAAGATGGAATATAAGTCTAAGGTGTCCCCTGAATGTGTCTGTGAAGTTTCAGCTCAAAATATATATATTTTTTTATAAATTTTTTTAACTGCCTGTTTTGGGGCATAATTAGAAATGCACCGATGCAGGTTGCGGCCCCTTTAAATGCTCACGCTCCCCACCCACGGAGCTCGCGCTTGCCTTAAACAGTGCATAAACACAGTTTACACAGCTAATATAACCCTCAAAATGGATCTTTACAAAGTGTTCATCATGCATACTGCATGTATGCATCGGATCATGTGAGTATAGTATTTATTTGGATGTTTACATTTGCTTCTGAATGAGTTTGAGGTTGTGATCCGTGGCTAACGGCTAATGCTACACTGTTGGAGAGATTTATAAAGAATGAAGTTGTGTTTATGAATTATACAGACTGCAAGTGTTTAATAATGAAAATAACGACGGCTATTGTCTCCGTGAATACAGTAAGAAACAATGTAAAAATGGTAAAATAAAAACAATCAAAATAAATATTAAAATAAATATAAATATACTTAAATATTAGCTTAAAATCTCAGGGAGTACTTCAAGGAAAATGCTGACAGAAAAAGTTATGGAACCTCTGCCTTAAATTAACATGTACTGTCATAAAGCCTACACTTACGAAAAGAAGTGTCCTTCATGATTCATTCAAGTCAGAGAAGAGGAAGTTTTTCCACACATACGGACATGCCATACATAGCATTGCTATATATAGAGTACATTAATGATGATGTAATCCATCAGTGGAAGCCAGTGCAGCTTGCCCTGCCACCAGAAGTGTATGTTCACATGACCTTATAGTAAATGAAGCAGTATGAGGAGCTGATCATACCTGTTGGTATACAGTACATGCTCATGCTGCCTGGACATGACCCTCATTTATTTAATTATTTAATCATTTTGTTTTAATTTTAATACTTGTATTATTACTAGGGTTGCAAAATTCTGGGAATATTCAAAGCTGTAAACTTTCCATGGGAATTAACGGGAATATATGGGAATTAACGGGAATATATGGGAATTAACGGGAATATACGGGAATTAATGGGAATAAACAGAATTTGCAAAATTCCTGGTTAGCCTATGAAAGGGTACTTAAATGTAGTTGAAAAGAACATCTTGCAGCATAATTTTGGTTAAAACAACCATATTTAATATAATTTTAGTTGAATTTTTACCCTGAGATTCACACAGCACACTACTTACTGCAGGGTCATTGAGGCCACGCCCCCTGCATGCACTGTGCATTCTCCCAGTCCATAGCATGCACATTTGATCAAAAATACAGAAACTGTAATATTGTCAAACATAACTACAATTTAAAATAATGATTTTCTATTTTGATATACATAAAAATATAATTTATTTCTGTGATGCAAAGCTACAATTTCAGCATTATTTCTCCAGTCTTCAGTGATCCTTCAGAAATCTTTGATATAATGATCTGATCCTTTATCAATGTTGGAAACATTGGTGCTGCTTATTTCTTTTATAACCTGTGATACTTTTTTTAGGATTCTTTGAATAAAAATTTATTTATTTAAAATAGAAATCTTTTGTAACAATATACATTACCGTTCAAAATTTGGGGGACAGTATTTTTTTTTTTTTTTTTTTTTGAAAGAATTTAATACTTTTATTCAGCAAGGATGTGGGAAATTGTTAAATAAAAGTGATATTAAAGGGATATTGTTAGAAAAGATTTCTATTTTGAATAAATTCCATTCTTATTAATAAAAAGTTAAAAAGTGAATCCTGAAAATAGAATTACAGGCTCCAAAAAATATTCAGCAGCACAACTGTTTCCAACAATGATAATAACGGAGTATCAAATCAGCATATTAGAATGATTTCTGAAGGATCATGTGACATTGAAATAAATAACACACAATTGTTGCAATAAAAATATATTTATTTTACATATTTACTGAATTAGAATTAATTGAATGCGAAAAATAAATAACTTATGTTATGACCAAACAAAATGTTTATATTTGTTTTTATATGATACTTTTTATGTAAATATTATACATTGATATAAATTTCCTAAAATTTTCAATTAATTCCCATAAATTCCCGTAAATTCCCATAAATTCCTGTTAAGTTTCCAAATTGGAATATTTCCAAAATTCCCCAGGTTAAGTTCCCGTGGAAAGTTTCCGGAAACTTTTAATTATTATTAGTAATTATTAATTATTAATTATTATTAGTAGTAGGTGGTAGTAGGTAAATATATAATTGTTGATTTGCTTTATATCATTATTAATAATAATAATATTAATATTAACCCCCTCAGCCGTGACTTATTCACAATACAGCACTAGCCTTGAGTACCTTATTGCTTTTATAAAACTGCTACCACACAATACAAATATTAAAGGCAAAAAATATGTAACGATGCAACTTTCATGAAGTAAACTCTTACTAAAAGCCTTCCTTCTGCCAGAAAAAATAGTCCTTCACCGTGAACGGCAACAGAAATTACATTATTACACCGTTAGATGGCGGCAAAGACTGTCTTTATGAGTGCGTCAGTCAGTAGCGAAGACTTTTACATTGAAAAGACTGAATTGCTGTGAACAAGGAACAAGACGCAACTGACAAATGCTTTGACCAGTGCTGTCAGTAATGGGAAATCCCCTTAACTGTTAAAAGGACAAGATAATACTTTGGACATTAAAACAGATTTTTTATTATGAACATAGGACTGACCTGAAGGAAAATGCTAAATCTGAATTCAGGTAATAAACTCGCTCACTCGATCTCTTTCTCATAATTCTCATCTACAAAACAGAAAGCTTCAATGAACAATATTTTAATTGAGAACATACAGTTTACGTTGCTAAGGGTGTTGTGTAATGATGCACAGAACCGTTGGGTGAAGCGGTCGTGTTTTATCGTGACAGCTATTGACCAATCAGAATCAAGGACAGGAATTAACCATTTTATAAATCAATATAAATATTATTATTCATGTAATTATTAATTTTATTATTATTATTTTAATGAAGTTTGGGTTCCTTGCCGCTGTCGCCTTTGGCTTGCTTAGTTGGGGACACTTGACATTTGATATTCAACAGTGCTTTGCATCTGCCTGCATTGACGCCATTTTCTTTAAGAGCTGATGTGCAGACAAAATTATGTACCAGTTATCAGTGTAAAGCTGCTTTGACAAAATATGCATTGTAAAAAGCGCTATATAAAAAATAAAGGTGACTTGAAAAGGAGACTATTAATTTATTTTATTTATATTCTATTTTAAATATTTTATTTAAATGTATTATTCTTATTAATAGTAATTGTATTTATTTATATTAATAATATAAATAAAACCTGATTAATTAATTTTATTATGTAATTTATATTAAATTATTTTAATATTGTAGTAGTAGTAGTACTGGGTTTTTTTAAGCATCTTGCCGCAAGCATTAATAAGGCATGTCATGTTAATAATTTTTTTTGAAATACTTTTTTTCGAGACCACTGCATTGTTCTATACAATTATCATTGTTTTGTGGTGTTCTGTACCATTGACAGCAGCTATTATGTAAGGGTTTTTCATTAAACACATCTTATGAAATACGTAGTTCCATGCATGCGTCTGTGTGAACGCGTGCATCATTTTCGGTGGGAGCTGATCCATGTGAGTATGAGATGATCTCATACAGCATCTCTGTTTACTCCCTTCCTAAAAAAAAAATGCTTCATACCAGCGTGTGTTGTTCAGCTGACAGCATGTGACATCCCTAACAAATATTGCATATTCAGATAGGATGTGATCATCCCTGTGTTTTTGTTTCATCTAAATCTAAAACTTTTTTTGTCTCAGGTCCCAGAAGAAGATATTGTGAGCGTGACCGAGATGCTTCAAGCTCAGAGGAAGGACATGTCCGGTTGAGGCTGCGGTTGGTTACATCTTAAGCTTGAAGACGGTAGAAAAAGACCTTCAGGGTGGATGATAGATCTTGTTTGAGCCACTAACACACAGTATTACTCCACATGACTGTTTTGCCATAACCAGAGGTGCTTCAGTCACAGCATTTAAGAGCTTGGGCTTCAAAAAAAGGCCTAAACTTTTTGCTTTTGCAGAACAGCGGTGCTGATTATATCCAATTACTGAGAATCAAAGTATTTACATGACCGATTTGAAAGAACATTTGATGCAGCATTTTAATGCTGGACTATATGAAGCACTTTTTTTTTTCTTAACTGAATTATAAGATTAGAGGACGCTATTGATTTTGGATATTTAGTTCTTCTTTGCAGGAGTAATGATTATTTGTAACCAGAAATCCCGTTTGGGTTTACCTGCTGCCATTATGTTCTGCAAAAATGATTTTTACTTTGAGTATTGCACATAAAAGTCTTCCAGTGTAGTCAGACCTCAAGTAACCATGTTTGAGGTGAAGCAAAAGGAATTTTATTGGTGTAGCAATTTTGGTGTAATTTAAACATGGCACTTAGTAAAGCAGTTACTGATGGTGATTATACTGATCACTTTTGATTGAGTGTTTCTAACATATCTTGCAAATTCTGAAGTCAAACTCTTATGATGGGTTCTTTTGTTTAAAATCATAGGCAGTTGTTTTCATCTAGCATAATGGGGTGAATCTCTCTAAACTCCTCAAGATCATGTCCAGGTCATATTTCATGCTAAATTCAAAAGTATATATTTATATATTATTATAAATATATTTATTATTATTATTATTATTATTATTATTATTATTTTGCTTAGAGGAAATGAAATCCATATTTATAACCTTCAACATTATTTGCACCAACATTATTTTTATAACAAATAAGTGCATGCCTCCCCTCAATTCGTATAGGTATAAGACAATATTTTGTAAAATATTAAGTACATTATTATTTAAATATGATTTTATTCACAGTAAAGTGTATATATACACATTAAAGTGTAAAATGTGTGTATATATATATATATATATATATATATATATGATTATAATTTATTTTTGTAATTTAATAATCTTATTATTTTATTGATGTTTTGAGTGAATTTAATGACCTGGAGTTGTTTGTGTGTGGGATTCACCCATTCTTGAGAAATCCAGATACGCGCCTTTTGAGTCAGGCATCATGAAAGAGTGCAAATAAAAAATTCTTCATGTTAAGTTTATCAGTACCTTTTGATTTGCTCTTATTTGCCCACAAACTGATAAGAACGATGAGGTTCAGAGTTGTAGTAGTAGTATCGCTTTGTGAGCTGATCTACAGTGTGATAAAGGAAATGCCTCTCGCACAACTGTCTGCCTAATGACAACGTTAAGTTTGACTCTTCTTGTGACATTTCTGCCTTTTTGCTAGCTGTGGCCTTACAGTTTCACTTGCTATTTGTTTAATGTAAGAATAGGCTGCTGTTTTGTGACCTATTTTGGTCACTACTAGTGAACCAAGCACAATATATACACAAATAGTGATCAAATCAAAGAAACTGATTTGAAACAATCGTTCATATAACCTTTTGATTATTGAGGGGCCCAAAAATGGCTTTTAAAATGGCATTGAAAACTTATTCCAGCTCATTATATAGATAGCTAATGCAGAATCTCAGCTGTAGGGGTTCATGCAACAAGAAATGCACTAAGTGATTTATATTTTGTTTCGCACAATCACTAATAAATCCAGGAATCAGATCTGGTAAATGAATGAAGCTCTTTCTAGAGAGAAATATATCTTTGTTACAAATAAGCTTAATGTTTTGAAAGAGCTTCTGAAACACTAGCGTCAACATACAGATTATTAGATTAATGATTAGGGTTGTGTGTGTGTGTGTGTCTGCGTGCAAGAATTTCTGCATTTGCTAACACTTTTTTTATGTTAACTTTTTTTCTTTATATAGTGAAAGAGTTTTCAGGGCACCAAAGCAGCATAAGAATAATTGTCAAGGTGCTTTTTGAGATCATAGTTTAAAGAAAATTGTATATTAAGAAAAATATTTGTTACTCCAATGCCATTAAGGAGTTATTTTCATATGTTTATTTTATCTCATTTCTACAATATTGGTAAAGACCAAGGTTACTGGCATGTTAAAACAAATTTTAAAGGTCAGTAACATTTTTGAGCATTTGTTGTTGTTTTTTCTTGCTTTTTGTAGATTAGGTGCATTTATCTAAAATCATTTTTGGTACATTTTATACAGTGTCAAAAGAATTACATAACATGTTTGTAACTGTGCTGCTTGATCAATAAACAAATACATAAAAAAAAAAATTCTGGCATTTATTAAAATTGTGTGTTTAAAGGGTCATACATACAGTAACAACACTTGAAAATACCTTCAGTTAGATGTGTTGAAAGGGGCATTACTTTAATATCAAAATATTCTGAAGGGTATTAAATATAACCCATGCAGATCAGTTAAATTTTACTTAAATATATTGTAATGTACCAACCCATTTAACTTGATAACTAATATACTTAACAATTTAATGCAGAAATTTAGTCACAGCATGTTTATTTGAAACTTGGTTAGATTATTTTATCCTTAAATTACAGCATGTTTAAGTGTAATATTAGTGTGTAGTAAATGAGTATGTGTAATCTGGATTATGTAATCATTCCAAAAATTAAGTACTTGTAATTAGATTATTATATTTCAAAATACTCGTAATCAGACTACAGACTACAGATACTTTTCTATTGATTGCATGTTATTTTCACAATGGCAGAACCTTATTCATTATTCTTTGATTCAACTTCTTTATCTTTTAAATGTTCCTTTAAATAAAAAAATAAAAGTCTACTGCTTATTCATAAAATGTCTTTGAGGTTTGAATTGCACACACAGAACAGTCATGAGCGCATCACTGAAAACTCAGATTCATATCTCCTTATTATTCATTATTTAAATGATCACTCAGTGAGTCATTTAATTATGTATTAGTGTCTTTGGAAGGCTTTTGTTGTACAAGCACATTCAAATTTAAAAATTCACATTTCATCAGGAATTTCCCAACTTTTTTGTGACCTGAATTTTTGACCTTTGACCCAATAAAACTTGGAAGTACTACCTGAGATTTTGAGTTAATAAGTTATCAATAATGAAATAGTCAATAATAATAAAATTTAGTTCATGGTTCTCTAATGCCACAGTTAATGGTCACGGTAATCAAAAAGTAGTCAGAATACATGACCTAAAATAAGTAATTTAGATTACATTACTAACTTTGTGTCATGTCATTTGGAATCAGTAACTGACTACCATTTAAAGGGTTTGTTCACCCAAAAATGAAAATTCTGTCAATTACTCACCCTCATGTCGTTCCACACCCATAAGACCTTCGTTAATTTGCGGAACACAAATTAAGATATTTTTGATAAAATGGCTCAGTGAGGCCTGCATTGCCAGCAAGATCATTTTCTTTTTCAATGTCCAGAAAGCTACTAAAGATACATTTAAAACAGTTCATGTGACTACAGTGGTTCAACCTTAATATTATAAAGCGACGAGGATACTTTTTGTGCACCAAAAAAACAAAATAATGACTTTTCAACAATATCTAGAAATGGACGTTTTCAAAACACTGCTTTGAATATTTACAAATCTTTTGTTTCAAATCAGTGGTTCAGAGCACCAAAATCATGTGATTTCAGTAAGCGAGGTTTCGTTACGTCATAAGTGTTTCAAAATTTCAATAGTTCACGTGAACCACTGATTCGAAACAAATGATTCGTAAAGATCCGAAGCTTCATGAAGCAGTGTTTTGAAATCGCCCATCACTAGATATTGTTGAATAAAGTTGCTATTTTGTTTATTTGGTGCACAAAGTATTCTCGTCACTTCATAACATTAAGGTTGAACCACTGTAGTCACATTAACTGTTTTAAATATGTCTTTAGTTGCTTTCTGGGCATTTGAAAGTGTTAATGATCTTGCTGGCAATGCAGGCCTCGCTGAGCCATCGGATTTTATTAAAAATACCTTAATTTGTATTCCAAAGATGAACGAAGGTCTTACGGGTGTGTAGAATGACATGAGGGTGAGTAATTAATGACAGAATTTTTTATTTTTGGGTGAAATAACCCTTTAAGTAATCATGTCGACATGATGTCGGTGTGTATCCACAAACATATCAGATGCTTTTCCACCACGTCTGGACAATGTTTGGATGTTCGTTAAAAATATATCACTGCAAAGGTGTTTCCAACTTTATTTTACTTCTAAGCAAAGAATAAAAAATAACTTTGCCCATATCAGGGCTGTGAATCACATTCAGTCTCTTGTTTCATGCACATGAGTGAGAGCACATGCAGTTGCTGGCTGCAGTTGACTTAACGGCCACCGGTGTCGCTAAAAACAAATGTTTCTGAATTCGACATATTGACCATTTAACAGTTTCTTTGAATCCTCAATATATATATAATGTTATTTATAGTACAAGTTAGTCATTACACCTACTTGTTTATTATTTCTATTTTGCACAGTTTATAATAAGTTGGAAAAAAACCCCACTATGATCTAACACACATATAAGTAGGCTAGCAAGTGAGAAGTATGTTGTGACCAAAATGTCAAATGAAAAATCTTATTCTCTCAACCAGTCTGTGCCTTTTTTTTAAAACTAAAATAACAGATAAGAGAAATTAACACATATGTACATAAAAGATAATATGTAAGTCATTATGAAGGAATTGCATTGCATCTTAAATTGTCTTTGCGGGTTATAGTGACAGGGTCATTCTCATTCCAGACTGCATTAATGGAAAAACAAGTGCATAAGTCATACATATTTTGGTCCATTTTCCTGTAAGAGAAATGTTTGTAGAGATGTGGGAGTGAAGCTTGAAGAAAGACAATGGTAGCCGTTGACGTCAGTTTACACCCTGATAAGAGCAAAATATGATATATTAAAAATCATTCATTTCCAACTCCCATCATTTCTGATTCCATAGCCAATATTATTATAATGAGTCAGATTGTGATTGAAATCAACAGACATTTCCGTTCAGTGTGACATTCGACGAATATAGCTTGTTATGGCTGATTAGCCATGTACTGTAATGTACCATGTACCCTTAAAATTGAGGCAAAAATCAATCAAATCATGTTTTTTGTTACTCCTAAATATGCATGTGTATTTAGACTTCACTACATCAGAGAGCTCATTAACCATCACGTCACAACATCTTTTATTATCATCACATGCCAAACACGTGGTTATAAAAGAAAATGCCTTGCATTGTACCAAAAGTTTCCTCTTATTTTTCAGTTGAATATAAATATTTTATTGTTCTTTGCTTTTGATTTTTTTTTTTATTTCACCTCAATGTTGTGTATAATATAAATATATATATATATATATATATATATATATATATATATTTGTGTGTGTGTGTATTTTCTTTTACATTATTTTAGAACTTCTACAAATCTGCCTTGTAACTTTTGAGAAAATGTCTATGGCAAAAGTAACTACCAATATTACATGTACAACCCCAAAGTTGCTTAAAGTTTTTTAAATTTGAATAAAATGAAAAAAAAAACAAACAAAAAACTTTCAATCACATGAGCCAATATTTATTCACAATAGAACATAGGTAACATAACAAATGTTTAAACTGAGAAATTTTACACTTTTATCCACTAGATGAGCTCATTTCAATTTTGATGCCTGCTACAGGTCTCAAAAAAGTTGGCACGGGGACAACAAATGGCTGAAAAAGCAAGACATTTTGAAAAGATTCAGCTTAGAGAAAATCTAGCAACTAATTAAGTTAATTGATATCAGGTCTGTAACATGATTAGCTATAAAATGGATGTCTTTAGAGAGGCAGAGTCTCTCAGAAGTGAAGATCTGTGAAAGTGTGTAAAAAGATTGTGGAAAACAATGTTCCTCAATGTCAAATTGCAAATGCTTTGCAAATCTCATCATCTACAGTGCATAACATCATCAAAAGAAATCTCTGTGCGTATAAGGGACAAGGCCGAAGAACTTTATTGGATGCCCGTGGTCTTCAGGCCCTCAGACGACACTGCATCACTCATCGGCATGATTGTGTTAATGACATTACTAAATGGGCCCAGGAATACTTCCAGAAACCACTGTCGGTAAACACAATCCGCCGTGCCATCTGCAGATGCCAACTAAAGCTCTATCATGAAAAAAGGAAGCCATATGTGAACATGGTCCAGAAGAGCTGGAAATCACGGACGCTGTATCCTCCGGGCTAAAGAGGAGGGAGACATGCAGCATTCAAGCCAGCATCTCTGATGGTATGGGGGTGCATAAGTGCATACGGTATGGGCAGCTTGCATGTTTTGGAAGGCACTATGAATGCTGAAAGGTATATAAAGGTTGCCAGTTGACGTCTATTTCAGGGAAGGCCTTGTGTATTTCAGCAGGACACATACTGCAGCTATTACAACAGCATGGCTTCATCTATCCGGGTGCTGAATTGGCCTGCCTGCAGTCCAGATCTTTCACCTATAGAAAAAAATACCCAAAACTCATAACCATAAACTCATAACCTCGATGCCCAGACATCTTCACACTGTTTTGAAAAGAAGAGGAGATGCTACACCATGGTAAACATGCCCCCATCACAACTATTTTGAGACTTTGTGCTTAAAATTGTCAGTGTAAACATTTGTTATGTTATCTAAGTTATATTATGAATACAATATTGGCTCAAGTGATTTTAAAGTCTTTTAGGTTTCATTTTATTCAAATTTAAAAAACATCCCAACTTTTCCAGAATCGGGTTGTACATTCAGATAGACCTGATAATTGCCACCTGTATTTCATGTAAAAAATGTCTTTAGTGCTCAGGAATATTGTGTTTAGAGCAAAACTCTAAGTGGGACCTATACAATAAATTATTAAATAATTTTACTAAAATTATCATCTGAAAAGTCAAGTTTTCAACTGCAAATAAATAACATGTTCTCCAGCCAATATGCATATATAGGTCATTTGTCAGTTCCCTGAAATACGACCCATAAGACCCATTTGCTAAAGTAACGCCCATATCAACAACAGGACACTTTCATTTTAATGCATTGTTCCCTTTTATCTGCGTCATATTTGGGGTTTCACGTAGCTCAATTGGCAGAGCATTGCAATATCAATATGCAATCATGTGATCATGCGATCGTGGGTTCGATCCCAGGGAATGCATGTACACATAAAGTGTGTAGTCGTTAATAAAAACATAAGTTTTGCTAAATGGAAATAGGACAAATGGTGTAAAAAGTCCACACATTGCATTTAAATGAACACGCATTTTGATTGACAGTCATACATCATTTCATGACGACAGACGTAACACGACACTGTCATTATTTGTATGCCAGCTAGAGGGCGCATGACTTTAAAACGGAAATATAGGTCGTAATAACGACCTATAGGGTCGTGGGTTTTTTTTTTGCAGTCTGCAAATAAAGCATGCTCGTTACATAATTTACAGATCTAATCATTCAATTAGTTAGACTATGTTCAATTCATAACTAATCACCCACGACCTGACAATCATGATAAAAATGCATAGAGACAGTCCTGACAATCAGCTTATATTTTCAAGATAAAACAGATACTATGTATTATGTAGTATCTATTCAGTATCTATCCAGTTAAAGATTAGGGTGAACGTAGGCACTGGAAAAGTTTGATGCACAAGGCAGAATTTTTATACTGATCATTGAAACTATCCATCGCTAACCACTTTATCTCTGATTTATCACCACAACTTATACATATGTATCTCCACCAGACAAAGTTGCATGGAAAAGTTCTCTAGTTTGACAGTCTGATAATGACATGAGTGTGGGCAGGATATGACAATGATCTCAGTTGACATTAAAAAAAAATGTAGCTTCACACTTTCCAAATTGTGCTGTCTCTTCATCAAAGGGAAGTGGCGATTGTGCTGTTTGTTGCAATGCCGTGGTGATGCCACAGTTTCATCATCATCTATTTATCCACAGATCAAGGATTCAGATATTTGCTTGTGAACAGCCTGTTCCCACCCTACAAGGAAGTACTTACTCAGTAGTGTTCCTAATACAGAAAGTAACAGTTATCTCTATTATCTCAGAAAAGTGCAAGTGGAAGGATACTGACCCAGAGTGATGATGACACACATTCCACTATGGGTGTCCCCCATTTTACTAAATAATATAAATATATTAATATTAATTAAATATTAATATTTTAATTAATATTACTTTTTTAATGTAAATATTACTTTACTCAAAATATGTAGTTATTTTTAAATATTTTAAATTGTTATTTTGTAAATTAAGAAATAAAATCAAACTCCCCCATTCGCATTAAGAAGTTGTCACATGACAATTTTTGCGGATAATATGCTGCGGCCATGCTGTATATACCGTAGTTTCGAGATGACAACGTGATGTTTTATTCAGAGCTGTTCACGTCCTGAGACTTGAATTATGCATTTCTATGGCAACAGTATCAACTCCTAAATGAATCTGAAGCAGTCAGATGGTACAGCGATGGTACAAGTAGAGCTCTCAGAAAATTCCCATCTTACAAGCTGTAATTAAGAGGTCTACAAGGACTTGAATGCTTTTTACTAGGTTGAAATCTCATGGAGTGAATGCACCTATACTGCTTGTTGTATGGTGTAAAATGGATATTCAGTGTATTCTGCTAAATGATTAAATATGTGTTTGTGAGCATTTTTTCTTGAATCATGCCTAACAAAAAAAAAAAAAAAAAAAAATGTTTTAAAGCAGTGGGTAATTCACTCCTTGATTTGCTTAATAAAAGTCTGCTTTGAGATTCGGTTGCCAAACATGTTTATTGCTAGCATAGCAAAAAATAAACAGCACAGCTTTTACAAGTAATTTGCGTGTGATGTATCCTGGCCCACATAAATGCACAGGCCAAAGATGGTATCTGAAAGTTGCAGTTGGTGCAGTTTGTTGTGGAGATGCTATTCCAAATGAGACCTGCAGCAGGCATCAAATTTGAAATGAGCTAATTTTGTGCATAAAATTGTCAGTTTAAACATTTGTTATGTTATCTATGTTGTATTGTGAATAAAATATTGGCTCAAGTGATTTTAAAGTCTTTTAAGTTTCATTTTATTCAAATTTAAAAAACGTCCCAACTTTTCCGGAATTCGGTTTGTACATTCAGAAAGACCTGATCATTTTCACCGGTATTTCATAAAAAAAAGAAATAAAAATTGTCTTTAGCTGTAAGGAATATTGTGTTTAGAGCAAAAGTGGGACCTATACAGTAAATTATTATATCAGTTAAATAATTTTACTAAAATCATCATCTGAAAAGTCACCAGTTTAAAGCATGCTCATTACATATTTTACAAATCTAATCATTCAATTAGACTACACTCTAAAAAATGTTTGGTTAAAAACAACCCAAGTTTGATTGAAAAATGGACAAACCCAGCAATTGGGTTGTTTTAACCCAGTGGTTGGGTTAAATGTTTGCCCAACCTGCTGGGTAGTTTTATTTAACCCAACTACTGATTAATGGCTGGCTTAAAATGAATCCAAAATAGGTGAGAAATTAAAGATCAGACACATAATTACCAGAGGAAACAATAATAATCAAAAGGTGTACATTTATTAATAAGCAATTTAATAAATGTTTATTGTTTATTATTCATTATCTTATTCATTATCTTTTTTTAATGTTAATTTCCAGCACATTTTGGGTTCATTTTAAGCAAGCAATACAGTAATTTTTATACAACAGTTGAGTTAAATAAAACTACCCAGCACGTTGGGCAAACATTTAACCCAACCACTGGGTTAAAACAACCCAATTGCTGGGTTTGTCCATTTTCAACCCAACTTGAGTTGTTTTTAACCCAGCATTTTTTAGAGTGTATGTTCAATTCATAACTAATCTCCCCTGACCTGACAATCATAATAAAAATGTATAGAGACAGTCCTGAAAATTACCTTAAATTTTCAAGATAAAACAGATACTATGTATATATGTATTATTTAGTATCTATTCAGTACCTATCCAGTAAAAGATTAAGGTGAACGTAGGCACTGGAAAAGTTTGATGCACAAGGCAGAATTTATATACTGATCATTGAAACTACCCATCGCTAGCCGCTTTATCTCTGAATATCTCTGAAATCATCACAACTTATACATGTGTATCTCCATCAGACAAAGTTGCATGGAAAAGTTCTTGACAGTCTGAGCATGACATGAGTGTGGGCAGGATTTGAATGTCACTCCCACAGTCACTGTGTTACAAACACCCTCACAGCAACATTAACTTTTTTTTTTTTTTTTGTCATTTAATGCAAAGCTAATATAATACAAAGGATTTACGATGCTGATGAGCATTAAAACACGTCATCGCAGTCTGTGAAAAAGGCCGGGTCCTGCTCTTTAATGTCCTGTCTGAAATCCAATAAAATTCATCATTGCTTAAAGTGTCTGTAAGCATTCATTAATTGGCATGTAGCAAACTCACGTGACGTACTCACATGATAAGATAATTGCCGCCTATCATCTAATGAGTTGATTTGACAGTGATGTCATGAAAATATGAGAGCGGATCTCAAAAGCTAAATAGACCAAAATAAAGTAGAGCGACAGTCAAATTTACATTATAAATGATTCCTTGGCTCCCTCTAGTGTGCAACGTTAATATCACAGCCTTCATCTTTCAGTTGATATGGCAGATGGGTTAGAGCAGGGGTTATAATACCAAAAATACAATTATAATAGATGTATTACTCCTCCTGAATTCCCAGGCTGGTCTCTCCTGCATTCAGCCCTGGTTGCGCTCTCCGTCTTCCTGCACGGATCGCTGTGCCGTTGCCCTGTCTCACACGCTGCCTGAGCGCCACCCTCATTCCGCCTCAACTGCGCCCTCTGCTGCATTACACTGTCCTATTCAGGCTCTTCAGCGGCTGTGTTATCTTCTGAAAAACGCAGCTCTAAATTTGCTTTTGAGATTGCTCCTGTCTGGATTATAGACTGCTTTTGTGTTGACTATTTGAAAAATCTGCTTTTGTGTTGACTGTTTGAGAAAAGACTTTAAATAAATCTTTTGAGAGCCTGCAGACTGAGTCCGTGTTCTGATCTGCCCTGACAGAACGATCTGGCCAGTGATGGACTCAGCAGGCACAGATCCCCTCAGGTCAGCAGCCACTCAGCAGGGCATCCTCTTGGGCCAGCATGCCTCCCAGCTTTCGGCCACATCTCAGGAGGTTGAGTTTTTAACATCTCAGTTGGCAGATTTAACTGTCCAACTCCAGGAGCTTCGCAGGGAGACTTCAGCTAACAGAGCAGATGCCACTACCAGCTTTTCTTCTCCCCGTCATGAGCAGGAACCTCATGCTAACAACCCTCCGCCATATGATGGTAACCCAAACTCTTGTCGTGCATTTTTGGCTCAATGTTCTCTGGTTTTTGTTCTACAGCCTCGTCGGTGTGCAGAAGAACAGACCAAGATTGCGTATGTATTAACCTTGCTCATTGGAAAAGCCCGTGACTGGGGAACATCGGTCTGGGAGGCTCATGCCCCTTTTTGCGCTACCTTTGAGGCGTTTCATAATGAGATGATCAAGCTGTTAGACCGGTCTGCCCGAGGTGAGGAAGCAGCGGCTCAGCTGGCACGCCTACGTCAAGGAAAGCACTCAGTGACTGAGTTTGCAATTGAATTCAAGACATTAGCGGCTTCCTGTGACTGGAACGCGGCATCATGCAGAGCTATGTTTCGTGCTGGACTTAATGAGGAGATCCAAGATTAGATTGCCACCCATGAGATCCCAAGTGGTTTCGACGACCTTGTTGACTTAGCTCTCCGTGTGGAGAGTCGCCTTCGTTTTCGGCATCAGCGCTTGGCTGCTCGCCCGCCCTGGAGTTTCGGGGAGCTCACTAATGACATTACTCCGGCTCAGCCTTTGCCATCTCCAGCTGATCCTGAACCAATGCAGCTGGGACGCCTGCGCCTCACTCCCCAGCACGACTGACTCGGGGCCTATGCTTTTACTGCGGAAAGGCTGGGCACTTTGCCATTAAGTGCCGTTTAAAAGCCAGTGCCCATCAGTAGCCAGGGGGATCCTGGTGGGCACTTCTTCCCTTGTTTCCTCCCCCTCTTCTCGCACCCTCCTCCCTGTTACTGTCCAGTTCAGAGGATCTAACTACTCCTGCTCTGCTCTAGTGGATTCTGGGGCCAGGTGTAACTTCTTGAATAATGGTATGGCGGAGCAGTGGGGCATTCCGGCTATTCTCCTCCCTAGTCCCATCTCTGTTCGGTCCCTGGACGATTCCCTTATCACCACCATCACTCACGTCACCCCCCCCTTTAAGTCTTGTTGTCTCTGGCAGTCACCGAGAGGTCACTGAGCTGTATCTCCTCCAATCCCTGAGTGCCCCAGTGGTTCTGGGGCATCCGTGGTTGGTGCAGCACAGTCCTCACGTGGATTGGGCTGGTAATTCTGTTTTATCATGGAATCAGTCTTGTCTTGCGTCTTGTATGGGTGTGGCCTCCTCTCCTGGCTCTGTGCTTCCTGTTTTGCAGGTGGAGGCGGCAGATCTGTCTGGGGTCCCGGTGAGATACCATGATCTTCGGCAGGTCTTCAGCAAGTCCCGAGCCTTGTCCTTACCTCCTCACCGGCCATATGATTGTGCCATCAATCTCCTCCCAGGCACTTCTCCACCCAAGGGTCGCCTCTATTCCCTGTCTGGTCCAGAAAGAGAGGCTATGGACAAATACATTAGAGAATCTCTTGATGCCGGTCTCATCCGCCCCTCCTCGTCTCCGGCTGGTGCATGGTTCTTCTTCGTCAAGAAGAAGGATGGCTCCCTGCGTCCTTGTATTGATTATAGGGGGTTGAATAACATTACTGTTAAAGGGATACTCCACCGTTTTTTCATATTAAACTATGTTATTCCCTTAACTAAAACGAGTTGATACATACCTCTCTCGTCTCAGTGTGTGCACTAAATCACTCTGTCTTGCGGTGAAACTTTGTTAGCACTTAGCTTAGCCCAGTTCATTCAATAGGGGCCAAGCAGAGAAGCTACCAAACACCTCCACGTTTTCCCTATTTAAATACAGTTACTCGAGTAGTGTAACTCGACTTAGGACGGTGACACAAAACAAAACGTTGCGCTTTTCTAAGCGTGTAAAATGGATAACTATATTGTATGTCGGAATACCATAGCAAGTGCTCGGGTCCACTTTGACTTGGCGCAGTAATATCTTCACTCGTGAAAAGTGCTAACAAAGTTTCACCGCAAGACAGAGCGATTTAGTGCACGCACTGAGACGAGAGAGGTATGTATCAACTCGTCTTAGTTAAGGGAATAATATAGTTTAATATGAAAAAACGGTGGAGTATCCCTTTAAGAATAGGTACCCCCTGCCTTTAATGTCATCTGCCTTTGAACTTTTGCAGGGAGCCAAGGTTTTCAGTAAGTTGGACCTCCGCAATGCTTATCATCTGGTCCGGATACGAGAGGGGGATGAGTGGAAGACAGCATTTATCACTCCCTCGGGACACTTTGAGTACCGGGTCTCCCGTTTGGCCTGACCAATGCCCCAGCTGTCTTCCAGGCCCTGGTCAATGACGTGCTGAGGGACATGATTAACAAATTTGTCTTTGTGTACCTTGACGACATTATAATTTTTTCTCCTTCTGTTCAGGTACACACTCATGTTCGTCAGGTGCTACAACGTCTGTTGGAGAAACAGCTGTATGTTAAGGCGGAGAAGTGTGTCTTCCACATGGAGTCAGTTTCGTTCCTGGGCTACATCATTTCAGTGGATTGGATCAGGGCTGATCCTGCTAAGGTAAGGGCCGTAGCCGAGTGGCCATCTCCAGACTCACGCAGGGCTCTGCAGCATTTTCTGGGATTCGCCAACTTCTATCGCCGCTTCGTCCGGAACTTTAGTCAGGTGGATGCACCCTTGACTGCTCTTACCTCTACCAAGGTACCGTTTAAATGGAATTCGAAAGCCCAGGGGGCCTTTGATGTTCTCAAGTCCCGGTTCATCTCTGCTCCTGTTCTTTCTTTTCCAGACCCTGAACGGCAGTTTATTTTAGAGGTAGATGCCTCTGAGGTTGGAGTAGGCGCGGTCCTTTCTCAGCGGTCCCCTAGAGACGGGAAGGTACACCCCTGTGCCTACTTCTCTCACCGCCTGAGCCCAGCAGAACGGAATTATGACATAGGAAATCGGGAGCTGTTGGCGGTCAGGCTTGCTCTGGGTGAGTGGCGTCAATGCAGCCCTTCTTGGTCTGGATGGATCATAAGAACTTGGAATATATCCGTTCAGCCAAGAGGTTAAACTCACGCCAGGCCCGATGGGCACTCTTCTTTGGCCTGTTCAACTTCACTCTCTCGTATCGTCCCGTGTCCAAGAACGTCAAGCCCGATGCACTCTCTCGTCTTTTTGGGGCCCCTGAAGGGGGTGCGCCGGCCGATACCATTGTTCCCAGGGAGATGGTGGTAGGGGCCCTTTCCTGGGGCATCGAGAAGCGAGTGGAGGAGGCTGTACGAGAGAGAGAAGTGCCAAGGGAGTGTCCGGAGGGCAGGCTATTCATGCCGGCTGGGTTGCACCCTGAGGTCCTCTGGTGGGGCCATTCGTCCAGGTTGGCCTGTCATCCGGGAGTCCGGAGATCGCTGTCCGCCATCCGCCAGCGATTCTGGTGGCCATCCATGGCCCAGGATGTCAGGCATTTTGTGTTGGCCTGCTCGGTTTGCGCCCAGAACAAGAGTTCTAACCAGCCACCCATTGGTCTGCTTCACCCTCTGCCCATCCCTTCCCGCCCCTGGTAACATATAGCCCTTGACTTCGTCACTGGTCTTCCACCATCAAGGGGCAACACAGTAGTTTTGACGGTAGTCGATCGCTTTTCCAAGGCGGCCCCCTTCCTAAATTGCCTTCAGCCAGGGAGACCGCTCAAGTGGTGGTTGATCACGTCTTCCGGATTCATGGTCTTCCGTTAGACGTGGTCTCCGATAGGGGGCCACAATTTGTCTCCCGGTTCTGGAGGGAGTTCTGTTGGCAGATCGGGGCCTCTACGAGTCTGTCGTCAGGTTTTCATCCTCAGACCAATGGGCAGGCCGAGCGGGCCAACCAGGATCTGGAACAAGCGCTCCGCTGCCTGACGTCCCAGAATCCGAGCTCTTGGAGCCAACAGCTATCCTGGATTGAGTACGCCCACAACTCCTTGCCGGTGGCAGCCACAGGTATGTCCCCATTCCAGTGTTCCATTGGGTTTCAACCTCCTTTGTTCCCATCACAGGAGCCCGATGCTGCTGTTCCGTCTGCCTTAGCCTTCGTCCGCTGGTGTCGTCACACCTGGAGGAGGGCTCGGGAGGCCTTGGCCCGGGCTTCCAGACGAACCAAAGCAGCGGCTGACCATCACCGCACTCCTGCCCCTCGCTACATATGTGGTCAGAAGGTATGGCTGTCTACCAAGGACCTACCTCTCCGGGTGGATTCTCGCAAGCTAGACCCCAGGTTCATTGGGCCATACCAGATCACTAAAGTGTTGAGTCCAGTGGCGGTTAAGCTCAAGTTACCTCCTTCACTTGGTCTGGTACACCCAGTATTTCATGTTTCTCGGGTCAAGCCTGTGTTTCGTTCTAGACTTAACCCATCTGTTTCTGTCCCTACCTCCCCTCCTCCCCGTCTAGTGGATGGCTCTCCAGTCTTCACAGTCAGAAATTTACTGGATGTTAGACGTCGGGGTCGGGGCTTTCAGTATCTTGTGGACTGGGAGGGATATGGTCCGGAGGAGAGGAGTTGGATTCCGGCTCGGGATATTCTGGACCAGTCTCTGATCAAGGACTTCTACCGGAAGCATGGTAGGCCTCTCCCTGGGGCGCCAGGGGGCGCTCCTAGGAGGGGGGGTACTGTCATGTCCCTGGGCTGAGCTGTCAGTTGTTCCCCTGTCTGTCGCGTGTTGTTGTTGTTTTTGTCATCTGTAGCACATGTGTGTGCTGTCATTGTGGCGTCTTTCCTCGCCCCCTTGTTATTCCATTCATCATCTCGTTATTGTTTCACTCTTTCCACCTGTTCGGCATAAATTAAGTCCTCTCGTATGCTGTCTTGTGCCAGATCGTTGTTTGTGCGTTGTGCCAGCAAGCTTCCAGCTTTGTCTCATGTTCTGTCGTGTCGTGTGGATTCCTGCCTCATTGTTTTGTGTCTTATCGGAGTTTTTCAGTTTTTGTTTTCATCTTTTAGATGCTGTTTGTTTTTCACCTCTCCTCCTGAATTCCCAGGCTGGTCTCTCCTGCATTCAGCCCTGGTTGCGCTCTCCGTCTTCCTGCACGGATCGCTGTGCCGTTGCCTTGTCTCACACGCTGCCTGAGCGCCACCCGCATTCCACCTCAACTGCGCCCTCTGCTGCGTTACACTGTCCTATTCAGGCTCTTCAGCGGCTGTGTTATCCTCTGAAAAACACAGCTCTAAATTTGCTTTTGAGATTGCTCCTCTCTGAATTATAGACTGCTTTTGTGTTGACTATTTGAAAGATCTGCTTTTGTGTTGACTGTTTGAGAAAATACTTTAAATAAATCTTTTGAGAGCCATCAGACTGAGTCCATGTTCTGATCTGCCCTAACAATGTGCCCTAGTAATCTTTAATCAAAAACATTAACCTCCCCTCTCAAATTACTAAAAAAATGCAGAAATGATGTAAATAGAATATTATAAACATTACACATTATTTGATATTTAAAAAATAGCCTTGGATATTTCACCCGCAGTCTGCTCTAGCCTGCTTCCCAACCTGCAGCTGAACCACAGATGATGATTTTAATATTTTTCCACCATCAAAAATGAGCAATTCACATTTCACAAATTTATATGTAAATTAATTATAAAAAAACTATACTGTCAGTTACACAAATGAATTAGATAAATCTATGCATTTATTTCCATTCAAATGGATAGAAACCAAAGTAATAACATTAAATTATAAATGATTCCTCTAGTGGGCAACGTTAATATCACAGCCTTCATCTTTCAGTTAATATGGCAAATGGTTTAGAGCAGGGGTTATAATACCAAAAATACAATTATAATAGATGTATTAATTTCTGATGCTCAAGAGGAGAACATCAAATTCTAATTCAGGGGTTCTCAACTGGTTAAGGTTGGAGATAAACTCTGCTGGAAAGTGGACCTTGAGGTCCAGACCTGACAAACCCTGGTTTAACATCAGAAATTCATATATCTGTTATAATTGCCTCTCTTTTTGGTCAGAAAAATGTTAGTAGCTATTTATTTGTTGCAACAAATTAAAGAAACTATAATTTCTACCATCACTTTTTTTTTTTTTTTTTTACTTGTAATACTTTTTGTAACCTCTTTTTTGTCTAAATAATATATAAACTATATTCATGAAACTATAAGCACTGCATTTTTTCCTATACTGGTCCATGCTGGTCCTTAGCTGGTCCAGGACCAGCATGGACCAGCATAGGACCATCTCAGAACTAGCATACCAGCTTCAAAACCTACCTTACCAGCATATGCTGTTTTTATCAGCAGGACAGTAGCTAATACAATAGTCTATAATTAGTCAAATAATTAACTACTTTTAAACTTGAGTAATAAAACAATACTGTTGACAATGAACTGATTTCCTACATTCACTATATATATGTCTATACATACAAAATTTCCTTGATTGGGTATTTGCTAAGTCATGGCAAAAATGTCTAAAAGTGCAGTTAGTTCTTGGGAAAGGCCTGCCATCATTTTTGAAAGCCCCTTGCTTTGATTTTATATTAAATGACGCAATGACATCCAATATATTTGTAGCCTAAGAGTAACGTAGAGTTATTTAGAAAATCTGATGTTTGTCAGAATTTAAATTTATCTAATAACAGGAAAAATGTTTCAGTTCAGTGATGCCAATAGGCTTTGAAAAATAATCAGATAACAAATTGATATCGCACCGCAGCTCAGTGAAATGTTATCTCGATTACTTTCCATGTTCTTATGGAACACAAAAGGGAAGTGGTCAAAAATAATTTTAAATGCATGCGTTTGCATTTCCTCACAGCCTATGATTTTCCCTCGCAAAATCGTGACACGTAGTCTAAGAATGAGTAATCAAATTGGCTATATTTGTGGGATTAAATGCTTTATATTTTTCCTGTTCCTGTTGCTATAGAGCAATAATTTGCGAGTCGTGTATCGCTTTTATCCAAAGCGAAATTACAGTTCAGTACACTGCATTACGCTCATGAAAAAATGGTGGCTAAATCTTACGATCACATTGCGTACGATTTCTTCATGCTCAACTGAGGGTTGGGCATGGTTGGACTTTCTGGCAAAGTGCTCTCAAAGTTATGAATATACATGACTTCCTTCCAGTGTTTATTCAAAGTTTTCTGGTATTTAATAATGTTGTCAAAAAGTTATCAGCTCAAAAACAGAAGGCCAATTTATAGATCATTCATGGAACTGAAACATTTTTGTTGGACATTCATCAAAGTAAAACTTGTTTCAGAGAACATTTAAAAGTAACATCACAATAATTTTTCCAAAATTATACAATAATATCCCTCTAAAAAAATTCCCTTAAAAAGTAAATTTACAGAAACAGAAATAGGAAAAAGAAATAGACCAAACATTCTTAGAATATATTTTTATCAGGGCTTAGAGCTGTAGCTTCATGCTTACTTTTTTTTTTAACCCAAATATTGTTCATTTATATAGGCATGCATTAATTAATTCATAAGTTTTTATTTACATTTAAATGTAAATACATTTACATTAAAATGTTAGCTTTAGGTGAAACCTGTTTTTTTTATTTATTTTTTTTTATTTTTTTTTATTTTACATTTTATATTTGTTTCTTGAAATGGAATTGGCCTATCACATCGCACAGGCCAGTAAGACTGGGCTATAAGACGATGTCAATAGATAGAGATTTCTTCTATAGTTTATCTGTTTATCTATGTAAATGTATACGTGCAGCGCAGGACTGCTTAAACACGGATAAATGAGAAGAAAGAGGGCAACGTGATTAATGAGTTATTAAAAGTACAATAAACCGCGGGAAAGGCGACATTCTGTGGCACACTTAAAGGTGATAAAGAGGATCTTTTCGTCGACTGAGAAACCAAAGACTGTTAGTGAGTTTTTGAAATGAGCGCATGTGTAAGAACAACCCCCCTCCTTCACAACTCATTTTGAGGGAACGCCTCCCAAAACTCGTGCGTGAGTATTGGAACACGAGTGTTTACCACCGGCATTCGCTGTGTCGTGTTAGTGGATTCATTATGTGGAGTGTGGAAAGTTACTGGAGCGTGCAGCCGCGCACGTCTCTCACAAGGAACGTCACGGCAGTGATTGACAAGCCAGAGGGCCAATCCGCGCACGTCTCTCACAAGGAACGTCACGGCAGTGATTGACAAGCCAGAGGGCCAATCGTTTACGCGATGATCGCGTAAACGATTGGCTGATGTTTTTAAGGCCCTACCTCATGCACAGATGATGTATATTAATATTGTTCCTTTCAGTGCACCTAATAAATAGTCTTTTATCAGTTAGTAAAGACAGTTTCAAGTAATATTGCAAAAATGTATAAAACAAAACATCCTCTTTAGCACCTTTAAGTGATTTCACTTTAGCAGCTTATTGCGCTTGAACGGTCAAAAACACATTTATATAAAAAGCGCATCTTGGTATTCACAAAAACACAGTTGTGTCTAAAGTGAAATTAAACAGTTGGGCGGCGAAATTACCGTTAAATTGGATCCATGCATAAATCTTAAAGTGACAGTAGCCTTATTAAGTTGGCTTGAAAAAGCCAACTTATTGTAATCCAATTTAAACTTATTATTCTTCTTCTTCTCTAACTCCTCCTAGAGCTTTAACTCCACAAACTCCAAACTCGGGTCAGACCTTCAAACTGTTCTGACTTGGTGTGCTATATCTTTTCTAACTGATCCGACTTACGGTTTTAAAAATGACCTAAAAATGACTGTTAAAACTCGGAAAAATCCCATTGACTTTCATTGACCGACTGTTCAAATGAGCCAAGACTACGGAAGCCCATTAGACTCAAAAACTCAATTAAATTCAATTAAACTACCATTCTATGAACTATCTAATCCATTGAAACTCATTCAAACTATACAATCTATCTATCTATCTATCTATCTATCTATCTATCTATCTATCTATCTATCTATCTATCTATCTATCTATCTATCTATCTATCTATCTATCTATCTATCTATCTATCTATCTATCTATCTATCTCTATCTATCAAACTAAATCTATCTATTTATCTCATTCAAACTCATCTATCTAACTCATTGAAACCATAGACAGTAAAAGAAATGGACACAGCGACCCCATTGGAACTCAATTGAGTCAAGTGAAGCCCATTTTTAGCGATTTTTAGCACTTCCGTTTCTGACGCGCCGACTCACACTAAGCTTGATGACGTCCGCAACCTGTTTGACAGATGTAAATCTTCTAGTAGCTGTGCGTGCAAACTGCCATCGTTAATCTTGCAGAAATGGCGAGCTTGAGCGGGGAGTTCTTTGGCGTGAGTGAGCAGGAGTAAATATTCTGATTAAATATTTTGTATAGTATTTTAAAATGTAACGCCATTACGCCATATTAAGATAATCTCCCCGATTGCCTGTGAGCTTCTCCTCCTGTCTGTACGGTTATTTCTCTACTGTGCGACAGAGTGTCGAGTGGTTATGACGCAATCGTTAGCTTATTTTTACAAAAACGGTTTCTACTGGGCCATAATGTAACATAGAAGGTAATGGAGCCCTTTATACATTGTCGTGTATCTTTGGAAATAAATAATGGACAAATGGAGTCTTTAAATGCCTCAGATGTATAGTTATTCACTGTCAAAGTGACGCCAAAATGAATGGGAGTCAATGGGATGCTAACGCAAGTGAAGTTCTGCTACAAGATGGCAGCACGCGGCCAAATTCAACTTCCGGTCGACTTCCTTGGGCACTGATTGAAACTATCTATCTATCTATCTATCTATCTATCTATCTATCTATCTATCTATCTATCTATCTATCTATCTATCTATCTATCTATCTATCTATCTATCTATCTATCTATCTATCTATCTATCTATCTATCTATCTATCTATCTGTCTATCATCACTGGTAGCTGCCAAGCCACTCCCTAGCAACCAAACAGAGTACCCTAGCAACGATTTTGGAAAATCTATATCTCTGCATCAGAACATCATAGAGACGTGGGGGTTTGGTTTAAATTGTCAAGCAGCCTTTGGAGTATCATCACTGGTAGCTGCCAAGCCACTCCCTAGCAACCAAATAGAGTACCCTAGCAACCGTTTTACAAGGTCTATATCTCTGCATCAGAACATCGTAGAGACATGGGGGTTGGCTCTTTTGACTCATGCTAGGAATCTGGACTTCCAACATGCTAGCAGTGAATAGCTACATGCTAATAGTGATTAGCCAAGTGCTAAAGTGGGCTAAGAACATGCTAGTAACTCTATAAAAACTCTAATAACTCTATAAACTCTCTATAGTATCCATCTGTGACAACTACCAATCTATCTATCTACCAATCCATCTATCTATCTGTCTATATATCTATCTATCTAAACTACTTTACTAAAACTTAAACTTTCAAACTGAAAACTTTTAAAACTACTTTCTGGACCGGCTTTTTCAAGCCAACTTAAAGTTTGTCTCGACGAACTTTTTTATCTAGTTGTTGTTGTTGTTTAACATTAACTACAGTACAAACAACAAACAAAAAAGAAAACCATTCACTGCTTTTGACTAATGTCTTTCATAGCTTTATTAGGAATCTGTGTAAATGTAATTCATACAGTGCAGTTCGTACTATGCAGTTTAATTTTTCGATCATTTTTGTTTATTTCCTGCCGCTGTGCAGCCTCACTCATTGTACATAACAGAACATGTAAAACACCAAGTAAAATAACAAATGCAGATTTACTACAAACTGGGGTTTGAAACTACAAACTTACAGTTTTCACTGCAGATTTTTAACCACTAAACCACAATACTTAGAAAGCAAAGCAACTCCCCTGTATATCCTACTTTACAGTAGCCTATGTCTCTTCTCAAGAGAATGGCTGGAAATCTTATTCATTTAACTTTGAATTGGAAGTACTTATAAGGAATGTACATATGTGTCTCCCACTAGATATTCACAGGAATGTGTGACATCACATCTAGGTTATGACAAACGCACGCATACCAATTCAACAGAAATCATGTGAGCAGTGACATTATGTCTGTATATTTATTTTAATATATGCATGGTCTGATAAAATGGACACCCCCTTTTATATTTGTAACAAAGGACCAAATGAAACCAAACTTTGCAGCGACAAAGTCACATAGCATCACATTACATTGACATTCGAGGCAGCGTGCAGCACTGTCTCTCATCTAAAAGAAAATAATCAGGGATTTGACAGAATTTAATCACATATCACATGATCAGAACATTGTATGATTATGAGGACAGACATCCCAAACACTATAGCCAATTTAGTCTAAGTGTGAACTCCCAGCATGGCAGGTCAGATTTATCAGTACAAAATTATCCAGAGATAAGCACCTTTAATTCGTTGGTTAAGAGTTTTCTTTAACAGAGTGTGAGAGAGATAACATCTCATTTCCCTTCTGTGACTAAGCGGTCACAGGCGTATAAAAGATGGAAAGTTGACAGATTTGACACTGAAAACAAACCATACTCTAAAGAGTTTGCTCTAGCACTGAGAGTTAAAAAAATACTGTGAATTTTCATGATGGAGCCAAAAACAGGTACGTTAAATCTGTCATTTTGTTTTTTGTAAGAACTAGTTTAACTTTCTGAGCTTCACTGTCTGTGCTATATACGTGACAGTTTATGCTTGATATTAACTGATGTACTTTTCTTTTTAGGACTTCTGATTTGGTGGATTCTAACGATGATCCTTGGGATGACCTGCAGACCAACAGACAGAACAGTGCCACTGCAGCACAACCGAGGGTGTGATGTTACACACCGCATACATGTCACCAAACATAGAATGAAAGATCTATTGAATACATTTGTAAGTATCAATCTTTTCCTGTATTTTACACTTCACAATGTCTAAATGTCAGGTGATTTTTACTGGATGGATGAAGTTCACAGTATCCTAGCACAGAGATTGCTGCTTGTTTCATATTTGGGTTTCTAATGCAGTGACATTCATTTTATGTTAAGTTGAAATCAATTTTAGTGTCCAAAAGCTTTATGGTTTTAGACTTGGCTATTTAGTAGATGGTAGGATTTACACTGAAACAATTTACCCTCAGAAAAAGAATTGTTGGTTTAACTTAAAAAAAGTAAGTTACCTGACAATTTGAATGAATTCAATGGAGGCGATTGATTTAATCAATAGAAACTCAAAATATTGTTATCTGAACCACATTAATTAAGCTGATTTGAAGAAAACATGTTGTGATAAATCATGAAAATATTAATTTTACAGTGTAGTGAATTTTGCAAATAATTACAAAGAATCAGAAAGTAACATTTGAATTAAATATGACATTTTTGAAGTAGAAAATAAACTGTTCAATTTTTTTTGTACAGTGTATTATGTCATTAGAAATTCAAACAATTGGGATTTAGATACTCTGTAAGACTCATTTTTTAAAGTGATAAGACATTTTTATGTGATTAATGATCACATATTTAATTGATAAAACATTTATTTTTATAACACTTTACATTCCATCAACATTAAAAATGAAGATAATGATGATGAACACCAAAATTGATGTACAGTCAAATCAAAATTTATTCAGACCCCTTGAACATTTCGCACATTATTACAGTTTATTCACTATAGTTTAAAAAAAATGGTAATAAAATATTGCAAGAACTCAGAGTTAAACTGCATCAGAAAAAAAGTAATCTTGATAATGTCAGATAACAAAAAAAAAAACATGGTCAGGTCAAAATGTCTGAATAATTTTTGGTCCCAAATTTGTATCAATTTTACTGGTAGTCCACTGTGTGAAAATGCGGGTATAATATGTCACAGTTTATTTTGCTATCCTTACTTACATAAATGAACTATATAGTGTCCTGCACCAACTAGTAAAAAAAATATGAAAAATTATATCTAGAGTCTGAATAATTTGGGTTTGACTGTAGCTGTCAGAAAGATTTGGAGAGATTTCTTGACATTTCATTTCATAAGGTGGTTTAACAGGACATCGCAGCATTTGTAAATGATTTTTTAAAACCATCTCTCTCTTTCTCTTCAGGACAACATAAACAAAAATCCTGGACCATGGAGGGAAGAAATTTCAGAACTTAACTTGAAGAACTTGACCGACGAACAGAAATTGCACAAAGCTCAATGTGGACTTCACTACATGGAACAGGCAGTTAAGAAGATACGTGAACACCAGGATAATCTACATGGTCCTGTGACACACATACCTAACAGTATCGGAACAGAATTAGAGCGTACCAGACAATGTGTTCATCATGTTATAGGCCGTTGCAAAAACGAGACAAAGCCTGAGTTCCCTGAGCTCCCGACATTTGAGAGTAAACAGTGGGGTGGGACTGTTCTTAATGCCTCTGTAGACTTTCTGGATGAGTTGGTGAAATTTGTTCGTCTCATGTCGTAGAACATGAGATGAACAAATCACATAAATCAATCAATCAAACAGTCACTAAATCAATACTGCTTGACACCATTGGTTTATATTATTTGTCAACTGCGCTTATTAATTTATGAAAGATTTTGTAAGCACTTATTTATAAGATCCTGTTATTAACGGAATTTCCAGGATGTTCTCATGATAAATATGGTTGGAAAAGTTATTTATATTTTTTAATTAAATAAATTATTTATTATTTATTTGTACTTTTCAGTTTTTTGCATTTTGAGTTAGAAAAATATTGTTACTCTATTTAACATGAAAATATTTATATTAATGCAACTTATTGTCATATTGTCAACACAATAATAAAAATTTTGTTACAAATTCTCATAGCCATGAATTTTAATTGCACAAGCAGGAAGCAGGTGGTCGACTCAAGTCTGCAAGGCGATAATACTATAGTCTCAAGTGACCGTCATTAATCAAACTGTCATATGCGGCCATGACAAACTTGAGCTTGTTAATTTTCTCATTTCAGTGCAGATGTTTTTTTTCTTTCCTTTTGGAATAATCAGGATGATTAATTGTTTAATAGCAGGCATGTATCCCCAAATGACTTCTTTATTTTGGCAGTTGGAAATTTTTGAAATTATGTTTACCGAACAGTACCCCAGTATTTGGAAGTAAATATCCACCTTATTTTTAACATAAGATCCAGTGCGGCCATTTGTAAAATTATTTTACTATTTACAGCATTTTGCTGTTCTCCTAGTCAAACATTCCCAGAGAATAGCTTACTTCCGAGTTGCAAAATAAGGTGGATGTACTCAAATGATTTATTGACATTTTCTCACATTTAAACGGTGCTTATTCTTGTTCTGAAAGAAATTCAGGAAACATCTAATCCTCTAATCTAAAAAAAGAGTTAAGCATAAAGCCAAATACGGCAGCATTCAAGGACCCAGAGACCCATTATGTAATGCAGGCCAAATTCTATTATTTCTGTGCTCATAAGATGTCACAACAAAGACTTTTAAATGATGACAGAAATTTCACAGGTCTACGTGAGCGATGGACCGTATCGTTCTAGTAGTGAATCTTTGCTTTCACTTTCATAATGTGTTAAAATTGCTGTAAAACTCTCAGATTACGCCTCGACAAATATCATCCAAAAGAGAGTGCAAAGGACCTTAAGCCTAAATAAATTTGAGGAAGAAGAAAGAAATGATTGAGATATTTTAGGTGGTTTAAAATCAAAATTCAGTGTATTTTTCCTGGAAGTCCACGTTGAATTTCACCATTTGTGGCATAGTGTCAACTATCACTTTTAAAAAAAAAAAAGGTGTTTCTTAAAATACAAACCATTATTTATTCAATTTCAGCATAAACATACATCGCTAGACAGGTAATGAACAATCTATCTTACATTTATGATTTATTTACAGCTGAAATTTTGCATGTATATGTAACAAGCAAAGTATTTATCATAATGTACTTTAAATAACATTAAAAAATATCAGAAAGATATTAGTTCTGCTGTTGATCATAAATACCAGTAGTGATGTTTTACAGTGAGGACATTGTCATTTTGCCGGAAATAGAGTCATCATTTTCCCAATGTGTAGTGAGCCAGAATTCATGCGCACGATATACTGATTCACAACCTAGGAAGCTGATTGAGACGCACCCATGGCCATAACACGAGTTGGAAATATTGGATAAAACCTTGCACAAAGTAAATAATTCTATCACGCTAGTGTCATGTCAACACAAGTGGTTATACTTTCAAAATGGTGTGTATTTTGACATTTACTGCATAGCCCGTTATGCAACAAATGACCTTAAACCTGAAATGTTCTGTTAAATTAGAGAAGTCTGGAAAAATAGAAACATCCTCAATTGTAAAGATACAGAAAATCACATTTACTTTATTAAATTAACACATAGTAGTTCACATGCAGGTCGTACACAAATCTGAGCTCACACAGACCCTGGGTGTGAGGGGTGCTGTCAAATCATCCGAGGTGCTTTCCGTGTTTTCATGAGTGCTTTTAGCATGAAGCAACAACACTATGACTCTTTCTGGAATCCCACCCAAAGATAAAATTAGCCAGGTTACCCAAATGTGGCCTAATCTTAGCATGACAAGCAGAAAAAAAAAGAAATGGGCGGACTCTTTGATGAGATGTTTGTCACTGATGAGGTAAAAATACATACCACGCACATATGCAATGTAAAGTCTCTTTTAAGTCTTTCTGATTGTGCATTCAGATTATTATTGTTCATTTTGGCCCATCGGGACCCCTGAGAAGACCTGCAAGAAATCTCCTTCATTATTCGAAGCTGGCTCGCTGGCAAACAATTCAAAAACAGTCATATTGGCAGCAGTTCTGGTGGACTCTCGCCGTAGCAGTACTTTGCCTGCGGATTCCTGTAGGTGTTTTCATGTTGGACGCTCTGAAACAAGACAATAGCAGAGACCATTTAACTCAGAGGTGAACAACATCAACATGAACTAGAGAATTTTTTTTTGTTTTCCGATCTGGAATGCCACAAACAAGCTGAAGCCACATAAACCAACATAATGACACTCACCTGTGAGGAAGTACGACACTTGGCAAGACATAACTCAAAATGATCTTCCACGGCAGTAAAGAGGTTCTGGAACCCTTCTGCGGCTCGGTTTAGAAAACGCTCCAAAAGAGGTTGCTGATGGGAAGAGAGCAGGAGACAGATATCAGAGGGGAGTTTCCAATGAGAGTGGCCTGATTTTGTATTCCGGTTGTGTGACACACATAGTGTTCATGAACTCAGAATTGTTTTTAGATCTTATTTTTGCCATCAACATAATGCAGCATTCATTTATGTTAGTGCTGTCCATCACAATTTTTTCAGATCTGTTACACATTTTCAGCTGCAACCAATGTTTCAAAAATAAAATAAACATCACTAATTTGTGTCAAGTATATAGTACTGCCATATATATATATATATATATATATATATATATATATATATATATATATATATATATATATATATATATATATATATATATATTATATATATATATATATATCTCATTAAAAGAGACTTTACACTGCAAATGTGCGTGGTATGTATTTTTACCTCATCAGTGACAAACATCTCATATATATATATATATATATGAGATCATCTTTATGTCTTTGTATCTCACACAAACACACAGATATATATATATTAATATATATTATATATATATATATATATATGTGTGTGTTTGTGTGAGATACAAAGACATAAAAAGATGATCATGAAAGGTTTAGTTATGCAACCAATCTTTTCACTTTGTTTGTTGCAACTCCAGAATATGTCATAATGCATTTCTGTTGTTGTGCTCACTAAATGGAAAATACAAACCACAATGAGTCTCAATATTTTACAGTAAGACTGGATACTGTATTGCAAGTGACCTACTGACCTAGTGACGCGTGTTGTTTGCCACAAGTGTAAGATAGTAAAAGTTGATAAATATTACATTATAAAAATATATATTATATATATATATATATATATATATATATATATATATATATATATATATATATATATATATATATATATATATATACACACACACACACGCAATGAAATACTATATCACATATAAATATTTGATGAGAAAAGCCCCCTAAGATAACCCAAATACATTATATTATTGTGGATGCAAATTGAAATGAAAATTCTGTCATTAATTACTCACCCTCATGTCGTTCCAAAACCTTAAAGGTGCCCTAGAACTTTTTTTTTAAAAGATGTAATATAAGTCTAAGGTGTCCCCTGAATGTGTCTGTGAAGTTTCAACTCAAAATACCCCATAGATTTTTTTTTTTATTAATTTTTTTAACTGCCTATTTTGGGGCATCATTAGAAATGCGCCGATTCAGGGTGTGTGGCCCTTTAAATCTGGTGCTCCACGGCCCAAGAGCTTGCACTTGCCTTAAACAACATAAAAAAAGTTCAAACAGCTATTATAACCCTCAAAATGGATCTTTACAAAGTGTCCGTCATGCAGCATGTCTAATCGCGTAAGTATAGTGTTTATTTTGATGTTTACATTTGATTCTGAATGAGTTTGAGGCTGTGTTCCGTGGCTAACGGCTAATTCTACACTGTTGGAGAGATTTATAAAGAATGAAGTTGTGTTTATGAATTATACAGACTGCAAGTGTTTCAAAATGAAAATGGCGACGGCTCTTGTCTCCGTGAATACAGTAAGAAACGATGGTAACTTTAACCACATTTAACAGTACATTAGCAACATGCTAACGAAAGATTTAGAAAGACAATTTACAAATATCACTAAAAATATCATGATATCATGGATCATGTCAGTTATTATCCGCTCCATCTGCCATTTTTCACTATTGTTCTTGCTTGCTTACCTAGTCTGATGATTCAGCTGTGCACAGATCCAGACGTTAATACTGGCTGCCCTTGTCTAATGCCTTGAACATGGGCTGGCATATGCAAATATTGGGGGCGTACATATTAATGATCCCGACTGTTACGTAACAGTCGGTGTTATGTTGAGATTCGCCTGTTCTTCAGAGGTCTTTTAAACAAATGAGATTTATATAAGGAGGAAACAATGGAGTTTGAGACTCACTGTATGTCATTTTCATGTACTGAACTCTTGTTATTTAACTATGCCGAGGTAAATTAAATTTTTGAATCTAGGGCACCTTTAAGACTTGCGTTCATCTACAGAACACAAATGAAGATCTTTTGATGAAATCTGAGAGATTTCTGTCCTTCCATAGACAGCTACACAATTAAAATTTTGACGCTTTAAACAGTTCATAAAGAGATCGTAAAACTAATCCATATGAATTGAGCAATTTAGTCCAAATTCTTTTGCAGAGACTCAATCACTTCATATGATGAACAGATTGAATTTACTCACATGTAAACACTGATCAGCAAACATAAAAAGAAGCTCAACCGAACCTGAATGATGCACAAGAACAAACCTTTTGCGGATGCTCAAACGTAATAATAATTGGTTATGCAGCACGTTTGAGCTTCCAGAAGAGGTTTGTTTCTGTGCATCATTCAGGTTCGTTCATTCATCTGTTCAGCAGAAAAAATGATTTAGTTTTTTCAGAAAATTTGGATAAACTGCTAAATTCATATGGATTATGAACTTTTTGAAGTGCCAAAGTGTCACTTGTGTAGCTGTCTAGGGAGGGACAGAAAGCTCTCAGATTTCATCAAAAAGATCTTCATTTGTGTTTTCCGAAGATGATCAAAAGTCTTTAAGGGTTTGGAACAACATGGGGGTGAGTAATTAATGACAGAATTTTCATTTTTGGGTGAACTATCCACCTGTTTCCGCGGGGCGCTACTGTTAAAGAGAACGTGGGTACAACTTCCGGTGAGGTGGCGGAAGTAGCATACCAATGGTATTTTGTGTGCTAATTAGCGAAGTGGCTAAGTGTTTTTTGGATGATTGTTTACTTTGTAAAGTTGCAAATCTTTATGAGAGATGTCGTTACGGTGTTCAGGGACAACATTTCAGTTTAGTACATTTATTAGTTAATAATATCACAATACAATAAACAGTTTATGTGCCCTTAATTGCCCTTTACTTTACTGACCTTCCACAAAAGTGCTGCTGCATGACTACAAGAGCATCCTGACCCTGCAATACATGAACAACCCGCTGTCTGTACTTCCCGTCACTGATGCACCAAAGGCTTATGATGTGATATTTTACTCCTAACGTATCATGCGTGCCAGAGCCAGTCGCGTTTCCACTGTATGCGATGCTAAAGGCTACTTATGTTAACCATTGCGATAATAAATACACACGTTTATGGAAAATAGCTATCAGAGACTGCTTGAGGAATGAAGACAATTCTTATATGATTATAATCGTGTATTTATTTGGTTTAATATTTTATCTGTCTCTTCCCTGTGCCTGTTGATTCCTGACAAATGCGTATCTTTCACAGATTCACACACTCCGGTTAACTCGTATAACTCATAACTCCTGTTGTCTTCTCATGAGCTCCCTCTGTTGCTCTGGCTGAAAGGATCAGGATAGATAGACGGAGATCGCGCAAACATCCTCGGATAGCAATCATCGCATAATTTAGAGGAAAATAAATAGAAATGCTCAGAAAAGTGACGGAAACATAGGGCATGTTATCAATATATTTCTACATGTGTAAGCCTTTGGATTTAAAAGCCTTAGTGGAGTTGTTTTTTGCATTCTTGTGATCGCAGTTAGATTTAGCATGATTGATGTGCACTCCGGACATAAATTAATACATTACTATTACTGTAACATTTTTTATTGATCAAATATTGATGCTGGAATCTTACATCTTTAAGTAAAAAACAAACGTTTGCAAGTTTGGATCGTTAAATCTTGAATTACTGTCAACTGTTGAATGAATGAGTGTCACGTCCAGCTTGTTTACTTCGAACCGGAAGACGCTCCCACGTTTGACGCAAGGCCTCATGGGGCGTAGGAAACTTGTGGATACCTACTATAAAACTTATTCCTATATTCATTTTGGACCCTGATTACAAGCATTCTAATAAAAACATTGTCATCCATTGTTGGGATGTTTAAAAGTAATCCAGACACCATGAATGGTTTTTGAAGTAATAAAAATGAAGATATGTTGAAGTACCTTATCAGGCTGGAGGCAGCAGGAAACGCAGTACTCATAGATGCTACAGCAGCCATTGGCCAGACAGCTTTTACAGACATACTGGCTTGAGCTGGGGGCATTAACGTTACAACATCCATTCACCAGTAAATCCTTCCTCTCACACACATAACCTGAAGCAAAAGAAAAAGAAAAGTGTGTGTTAAATGGAACATTGGTTTTACATGTGAATACACACAAGCCCAGGTTCATGTTATCAGTTTGACAAAAGGAGCTGCTATTTAAAGCATGGTGTAGTTAGTGGATGTGAGTGTTATAATTCAGCATGCATCAATGCACATTCTCCCCTTTCTCTACAAATACTTTCCAGTCACACTTCTCATTATCTATTTTAAAAGGCTATCCCATAAAAAGGCAAAACACTCCTCAAAAGTAATAATAATCCAGTTACAATTGCTACAACCCAGTTTTTCCCTCAACTAATACTGTAAAAGAGCCACTCGGAGGTTCTACCTATTAACAAATGCAATGAGCTTGTAAAACTGCAGTACAAAATCTCACGACTAAAGAACATGTCCAAGTCATAACTCACCCCAAAAAGAAAAGGAAGAACAATTTTTTTTTTAATGTATCTAATTCTGTACTATCTTTATACTGATTTTTAATAAATAATAATGAGAAATTGCATTTTACAGATTGCAGATTACAGTAAGGTTGATTTTAAATAATAATAATAATAATAATAATAATAATAATAATAATAGGAAAAATACGGTGGCCGAGAGAGCTCAACGCGCTGCAAATAAAGAAAACATCTTCATCAGTTTGACAACACACATGCGCTGCAAACTCCACAACACTTACAAATAGTGAAACGCGCTGCAAATAAAGAAAACATCTTCATCAGTTTGACAACACATGCGCTGCAAACTCCACAACACTTACAAATAGTGAAACGCGCTGCAAATGAGAAAACATCTTCATCAGTTTGACAACACATGCGCTGCAAACTCCACAACACTTACAAAAAGAAAAACGCGCTGCAAATAAAGAAAACATCTTCATCAGTTTGACAACACATGCGCTGCAAACTCCACAACACTTACAAATTGTGAAACGCGCTGCAAATAAAGAAAACATCTTCATCAGTTTGACAACACACGCGCTGCAAACTCCACAACACTTACAAAAAGAAAAACGCGCTGCAAATAAAGAAAACATCTTCATCAGTTTGACAACACATGCGCTGCAAACTCAACAACACTTACAAATAGTGAAACGCGCTGCAAATAAAGAAAACATGTGGAGTTTGCAGCGCGTGTGTTGTCAAACTGATGTAGATGTTTTGTTTATTTGCAGCGCGTTTCACTATTTGTAAGTGTTGTGGAGTTTGCAGCGCATATGTGTTGTCAAACTGATGAAGATGTTTTCTTTATTTGCAGCGCGTTTTTCTTTTTGTAAGTGTTGTGGAGTTTGCAGCGCATGTGTTGTCAAACTGATGAAGATGTTTTCTTTATTTGCAGCGCGTTTTTCTTTTTGTAAGTGTTGTGGAGTTTGCAGCGCATGTGTGTTGTCAAACTGATGAAGATGTTTTCTTTATTTGCAGCGCGTTTCACTATTTGTAAGTGTTGTGGAGTTTGCAGCGCATGTGTTGTCAAACTGATGAAGATGTTTTCTTTATTTGCAGCGCGTTTCACTATTTGTAAGTGTTGTGGAGTTTGCAGCGCATGTGTTGTCAAACTGATGAAGATGTTTTCTTTATTTGCAGCGCGTTTCACTATTTGTAAGTGTTGTGGAGTTTGCAGCGCATGTGTGTTGTCAAACTGATGAAGATGTTTTCTTTATTTGCAGCGCGTTTGTCTATTTGTAAGTGTTGTGGAGTTTGCAGCGCGTGTGTTGTCAAACTGATGAAGATGTTTTCTTTATTTGCAGCGCGTTTCACTATTTGTAAGTGTTGTGGAGTTTGCAGCGCATATGTGTTGTCAAACTGATGAAGATGTTTTCTTTATTTGCAGCGCGTTTCACTATTTGTAAGTGTTGTGGAGTTTGCAGCGCATGTGTTGTCAAACTGATGAAGATGTTTTCTTTATTTGCAGCGCGTTTCACTATTTGTAAGTGTTGTGGAGTTTGCAGCGCATGTGTTGTCAAACTGATGAAGATGTTTTCTTTATTTGCAGCGCGTTTCACTATTTGTAAGTGTTGTGGAGTTTGCAGCGCATATGTGTTGTCAAACTGATGAAGATGTTTTCTTTATTTGCAGCGCGTTTCACTATTTGTAAGTGTTGTGGAGTTTGCAGCGCATGTGTTGTCAAACTGATGAAGATGTTTTCTTTATTTGCAGCGCGTTTCACTATTTGTAAGTGTTGTGGAGTTTGCAGCGCATATGTGTTGTCAAACTGATGAAGATGTTTTCTTTATTTGCAGCGCGTTTTTCTTTTTGTAAGTGTTGTGGAGTTTGCAGCGCATGTGTGTTGTCAAACTGATGAAGATGTTTTCTCATTTGCAGCGCGTTGAGCTCTCTCGGCCACCGTAGAAAAATCCCAGATTACAATAAGTATTAAAGTAATGACAATCTATTAAGAATCACAAAAGACTGAGTCCCCACCCCTCAAAGTTGCATTATGGTAAATTGGTATTTTGTAAGTAAGAACGCAAAAATATAATTTAAAAAAATATAATTTTCTTTACGTGTTATGGGGAAATATGACTCGGACATTGGAAAACGACACCAGTAATTACAACAGAGCAAATTCTTAGAGTATGTGATTTTTTATTAACACTTTTTGTTATACTGGTTGAAACTCTCTTCACATCCACATATTAAAACATGTACATATTACATACAGTGGGTACGGAAAGTATTCAGACACCCTTAATTTTTTTTCTCTTTGTTATATTGCAGCCAATTGCTAAAATCATTTAAGTTCTTTTTTGTTTCCTCATTAATGTACACACAACACCCCATATTGACAGAACAACACAGAATTGTTGACATTTTTGCAGATTTATTAAAAAAAGAAAAACTGAAATATCACATGGTCCTAAGTATTCAGACCCTTTGCTGTGACATTCACTTATTTAACTCCATTTCTTCTGATCATCCTTGAGATGGTTCTACACCTTCATTTGAGTCCAGCTGTGTTTGATTATACTGATTGGACTTGATTAGGAAAGCCACACACCTGTCTATATAAGACCTTACAGCTCACAGTGCATGTCAGAGCAACTGAGAATCATGAGGTCAAAGGAACTGCCTGAAGTGCTCAGAGACAGAATTGTGGCAAGGCACAGATCTGGCCAAGGTTACAAAAAACATTCTGCTGCACTTAAGGTTCCTAAGAGCACAGTGGCCTCCATAATCCTTAAATGGAAGACGTTTGGGATGACCAGAACCCTTCCTAGAGCTGGCCATCCAGCCAAGCTGAGCTATCGGGAGAGAAGAGCCTTGGTGAGAGAGGTAAAGAAAAACCCAAAGATCACTGTGGCTGAGCTCCAGAGATGCAGTCGGGAGATGGGAGAAAGTTTTAGAAAGTCAACCATCACTGCAGCCCTCCACCAGTCGGGGCTTTATGGCAGAATGGCCCGACGGAAGCCTCTCCTCGGTGCAAGACACATGAAAGCCTGCATGGGTTGAGAAAACCAGGCACTGCTCATCACTTGTCCAATACAGTCCCAACAGTGAAGCATGGTGGTGGCAGCATCATGCTGTGGGGGTGTTTTTCAGCTGCAGGGACAGGACGACTGGTTGCAATTGAGGGATAGATGAATGCGGCCAAGTACAGGGATATCCTGGACGAAAACCTTCTCCAGAGTGCTCAGGACCTCAGACTGGGCCGAAGGTTTACCTTCCAACAAGACAATGACCCTAAGCACACAGCTAAAATAACGAAGGAGTGGCTTCACAACAACTCCGTGACTGTTCTTGAATGGCCCAGCCAGAGCCCTGACTTAAACCCAATTGAGCATCTCTGGAGAGACCTAAAAATGGCTGCCCACCAACATTTACCATCCAACCTGACAGAACTGGAGAGGATCTGCAAGGAGGAATGGCAGAGGATCCCCAAATCTAGGTGTGAAAAACTTGTTGCATCTTTCCCAAAAAGACTCATGGCTATATTAGATCAAAAGGGTGCTTCTACTAAATACTGAGCAAAGGGTCTGAATATTTAGGACCATGTGATATTTCAGTTTTTCTTTTTTAATATATCTTTAAAAATGTCAAAAATTCTGTGTTTTTCTGTCAATATGGGGTGCTGTGTGTACATTGAGGGAAAAAAAAATTATATTAAAACTTAAATGATTTTAGCAAATAGCTGCAATATAACAAAGAGTGAAAAATTTAAGGGGGTCTGAATACTTTGCATACCCACTGTATATCTTCTGTGGAAGTCTCAGAACCAAAAATTGTTTGTCCAGTCATTGCATTTGGTCCAAATGCAATGATTCGATGTCCTATCTGCATGTCAGCATTAGGGGTGTAACGATACGCTCAGGTCACGATACGGTACGTATCTCGATACGGAGTTCACGATACGATACGTATCACGATATTTTGAACAAAATGAAACTGAAATTCAAACAAGATTTATTAAAAAAAGAACAAATTTCAATAATTTTCCTTGTTGTACATACAAGATCACATTTCAATAAAATAAATAAATATAAAATTTTAATAAAAACCTTCTGTATTCAAATTAACAGTTGAATAGGGCTGTCTGTCACTGAAATTTTTTTTAAAATTTAACATGAACTTAGAATTATGAATAGGGGCCATTCACATATTCAAATACTAAAAACGCGTGGAAGGCGTGGCCGCACCGCTTCTCCTTCTTTCCAAAGCGCTTGCGCTCCCGTGGCGTCGGTCGTTGCTATGCAACCATGAACTGAGCTCTCCAAGAGGATCAGGATGTTTCTGCAAAGGATAAATAATTTCTAGCCCTTGCATTAGTTTTACTGCGAGATATATTGATGGAGATAAGATATAAAAACCACCATGTACAGCTATGATCAGCTGTTCGGCTGAGCTTTTGATGTTTTGTTACGGAAAGGCCATAGCTGATCAGTTGATTCTTGTCACACGACCTGCGGTGCGCTTGCGGCATTCTGAGAAGTTGAGAATTGCATGCGCGTCGATCCCATTATGAGCGCGCCTGCCGCGTGGCTACATTTGAAAATAATAACTGACTTGCACGCGGAAAAGACGCAATATGTGAACGGCCCCACAGAACTTCTTAAAGCAAAGCATCGCAAGCGTCTTTTGCTTTTCTGTGAGCACAGCTGTTGCTGTGCACTGCGGTGAAAGAAAGCCATGACTTTTCTCACGCGACCATGCAAGAGACTGACATGAGAAACGTTTAAACCTGCTTGCAAGATTCAATGTGTGCCCGAAACACTTACTGAACCAGAGAGCTGATTGAGACACACCATCTACGATCGTTACACCCCTAATACTTATAGTCATTTAAAAATGTGGTAGCATTGGATCTGGACAGGAAGGATAACTCTGGGAGTTGGAAGGGGTGTGTCGCGATTCTGCCTTCTCACATCGCGATACAGGTTCGTGGACCTGCGTATCGCGATTTCGGTTTCATATCGCATATCGTTACAGCCCTAGTCAGCACATGTATTTCCATAACTCCGCACACCCTGCTCACGCAGACATCACACGTCATTAGCTCGTTCCATAATGCTATGCAGAGTTGTAGACAGATAGTCACAGAGCACCACAAACAAACAGCAGCCATCTTTTACAGTTCCTCCTGAACCAAAACAACAAGCTTATGCTGTGTTCGTGCCATGTCATTATAAGCGTAATTAAGAGATGGCAACCCGTGATGTTCTTCCCATAGCTGTTCACATCCTCAGACTCGGATTTATGCATTTCTGTGACAACACTAACAACGGCAAATTATCTGTAGCAGTCAGGTGGTACAAGTAAGAGAACTGTGAGTTGTTTACGTTCATTATTGAAGGAAGCATGGTTTTGGAGAGCACTCTGAAGGGAGGGTGGGATCTCATGCTTTCAAAGCTAGCTTGCTTTTGCTAGCCTCTCTGAAATTGCCTACCCTACCTTTAATGCCTAACAGCTTTGTTGTGAACAGTTGGCCAGTGTGGTGACCATCCCCATCACTTACCCAGTTCATCAGTGAGAAGGCTCTTTCCCTGAATAGAGTTTCTGCACTGTGAGATCTGCCTGCTACTGTTGCCCAGGATGAACTTGACCTTCCACTGGATGGGGTGATCCGAGTCCCTCACCTCCAGGAGGGTCCGATCCCGGATGGTTCGCTCCTCCTGTACACATCACATGTCACACACAGACAGAACATCATTCATTACATGGTTCGTTTCCTCTCAGGAGTTGTGTTGAGATGAGCAAGAAACTATTGCTGGTCAAGCTAGTTAAACTCAAGTTTGTTTATATGTCTATGTGGTGTTTTTAATATGCTTTAAAGGGATAGTTCACCCAAAAATGAAAATTCTGTCATTTATTACTTACCCTCATGTCGTTCCACAACCGTAAGACCTTCATTAATCTTCGGAACACAAATTAAGATATTTTAGTTGAAATCCGATGGCTCCATGAGGCCTGCATAGGGAGCAATGACACTTCATCTCTCAAGATCCATAAAGGTGCTAAAAACATATTTAAATCAGTTCATGTGAGTACAGTGGTTCAATATTGATATTATAAAGTGACGAGAATATTTTTGGAGTGCCAAAAAGACAAAACAACTTATTTAGTGATGGCCGATTTCAAAATACTGCTTCATGAAGCATCGGAGCATTAATGAATCAGTGTATCAAATCATGATTCGGATCGCGTGTCAAACTGCCAACGGCTGAAATCACGTGACTTTGTCTCTCCGAACAGCAGATTCAATACACCGATTCATTGTGCTCCGATGCTTCCTAAAGCATTGTTTTGAAATCGGCCATCACTTTATAAGTTGTTATTTTGTTTTTTTTGGTGCACCAAAATTATTCTCGTTGCTTTATAATATTAATATTGAGCCACTGTACTCACATAAACTGATTTAAATATTTTTTTAGAACATTAATGGATTTTGAGAGAGGAAATGTCATTGCTCCCTATGCAGGCCTCACTGAGCCATCGGATTTCAACAAAAAATATCTCAATTTGTGTTCCAAAGATTAACGAAGGTCTTACGGGTGTGGAACTGCATGAGGGTGAGTAATTAATGACAGAATTTTCATTTTTGGGTGAACTAACCCTTTAAGACAAACCATGTACAAATTCATTAGTCAACACCATTGCGAAGTATTTTCTCCTTACAACTGCAGTGTACTCAAAAACCCACCCATTTCCTACTGTCACAAACATGTAACCAATCCCATCAACGTGCAGGGCGGAGCTTTTCTCCATTGACTTTCTATGATGTTCAAAGCATTTCTAAGGGTGCTGATCTTTAGAAGGTAGCCGTTTGACTCTGAAATGGCCAGTGGGTAACATTGTAAGATTAGCAACACATTATTAGCCATTATGTGTCGGATGTTGTCGAGTGTTACATAACATACATTACCATTACAATACATCGACTTCTAGACTAGACTGTATAATTCACTCTTCTTCTGAATCAGTTTCTGGTTCAAACCAAGCATGCAGTACAAGTCCTGAAAAGTGAAGTCAAAGAGTCTTGATCACCCCCAGGTGGTTGGTCCCAGTATAGGTCATAAATCCCACCCTCTCCATGTAATTTAAAAGGTGCCATCGAACGTTTTTTTTTTTTTACAAAATGTAATATAAGTCTAAGGTGTCCCCTGAATTTATCTGTGAAGTTTCAGCTCAAAATACCCCATAGATTTTTTTTAAATTTGGCATCAACTATGCACAGATTCAGGCTGCGGCCCCTTTAAATCTCGTGCTCCCTGCCCACGGAGCTCGCACTTGCCTTAAACAGCATAAACAGCATAAAGTTCACACAGCTAATATAACCCTCAAAATGGATCTTTACAAAGTGTTCGTCATGCAGCATGTCTAATCGCATAAGTATTGTAATTATTTGGATGTTTACATTTGATTCTGAATGAGTTTGATAGTGCTCCGTGGCTAAAGCTAACATTACACACACAAGTTGTGTTTATGCAGTATACAGACTGCAAGTGTTTAAAAATGAAAATAGCGATGGCACTTGTCTCTGTGAATACAGTAATAAACGATGGTAACTTTAACCACATATAACAGTACATTAGCAACATGCTAACGAAACATTTAGAAAGACAATTTACAAATATCACTAAAAATATCATATTATCATGGATCATGTCAGTTATTATCGCTCCATCTGCCATTTTTTGCTATTGTTCTTGCTTGCTTACCTAGTCTGATGATTCAGTTGTGCACAGATCCAGACGTTAATACTGGCTGCTCTTGTCTAATGCCTTGAACATGAGCTGGCATATGCAAATATTGGGGGCGTACATATTAATGATCCCGACTGTTACGTAACAGGTGTTATATTGAGATTTGCCTGTTCTTCAGAGGTCTTTTAAACAAATGAGATTTACACAAGAAGGAGGAAACAATGGAGTTTGAGACTCACTGTATGTCATTTACATGTACTGAACTCTTGTTATTTAACTATGCCGAGGTAAATCAAATTTTTAATTCTAGGGCATCTTTAATGGGACGTGAGGCAAGCTTAACAATTAAATTACATGTCAAAAAAATTTCCCGAAGATTGTTTCTGTTATTTTATGTAGTTTTTTATCACGCTGATGTAAGTTCAAGTGTTTTTTTTGTTTTGTTTTTTTTAATCCGTTTGATTTGATGTTATAAAAATAGGGGTGTGACTCTGAGCGAAGTAGTCTCTCGAGGCACCAATGGACTTTTTTCAGGAGGAGATTTGAGCTTTAACTTTAATTTCTACATTTCCATAACTCTTTATTTTACACTGACATAATGAGTTGTTCTACAGTAAACTGTATTAAACGATTCTGCGGGAGTGTGGGCGGGGCCTTGATAGTGCCCGGCTACACTTCATGCTCACTACTGCGCAAAATCGGGTCCTGAATCAGCACAAGATGTAAGCGCCATATTGGGACATTGGCGGCTTCACTTTTCTACAATGGAAGTGAGTGGAGGTGCGGTGTCCATATTTTTTTACAGTCTATGGTTCACACATATAGGGCTGAAATCAGAATTAAAACAATATTTCCAATGCTATTGTGTAGCACATTGTGTAGTCCGAGCTGGTGTGAGTGAGTGGAGGCTAGGGCTGGGCGATATATCGAATGCTTTTGTCACGCGCATTTCGTCAGTAAAGCCGGTTCCCTGATTACCGCTAAATCGCCATCACCTGCTTTCAAATGAAGTGGCATTTAATAGAAAGAGCTGTAGTTCACTGATAAGCCACGCAATATCGCGTTCAATATCAATATGAATCGCCGTCGATATTGAACGCGATATTGCGTGGCTTATTGGCGAACTACGGCTCTGTCTATTAAATGCCGCTTCATTTGAAAGCAGGTGATGGCGATTTAGCAGTAATCAGGGAACCGGCTTTACTGACGAAATGCGCGTGACAAAAGCATTCGATATATCGCCCAGCCCTAGTGGAGGCGGGGACTAATTTGCATATTCATGCATACACGTATACTAAATGAAGCAAGAGTGTAGAGTTAAATTCAAGCCATTTTAAGGCATGAAGAAATTATTTTTTATTATCAAAGATAAGTTTCAAGGGATAAAATAATTGACTGCAGGGGGACTTTAAGAAGCCTAGTGGAACTAGACTTGAGGAAACCCCAAGCCATCCTAGGTGTATATGACTTTCTTCTTTCGATGAACATAATCAGAGAAATATGAATAAGTATCCTGACGCATCCGAGCTTTATGATGGCAGTGAACGTGACCAATGAGTATGAATTGAAGAAAGTCCTTCCATCCATCATAAACATGTACTCCACATGGCTCTGGGGGGTTAATAAAGGCCTTCTGAAGTGAGGCGATGTGTTTGTGTAAAAAAAAAAAAAAAATCCATATTTAAACAAGTTATGAAGTAAAATATATAGCTTCCACCAGACCACCTTCCATATCAACAGACGAAGAAAGTGTAAAACTCTCACAGTTCACAAAGCTTTTGCTACATCCTACGCCTTCCCTATTCAACTTATGGAAAAAGTGTAACTGATGTGATGCCAGTTTACATTTTCTTCGTAACTTTCATAACTCATACTCATTGGTCCCGTTCACTGCCATTATAAAGCTCGGATGCGTCAGGATATTTATTAATATTTCTCCTATTATGATCTCCGATTATAAGTCATATACACTTAGGATGGCTTGAGTTTGAGTAAATCTTGGGGTAATTTTCATTTGAAAGTGAACTAATCCTTTAATAATGCTCCAAAAAGTTTCTATTTCATATAAATGCTACATTTTTTTACTTTCTGTAAATCAACGATTCAGTAAAAATTTATTTCGGATTCCACAGAAATATTAAGCAGCAACAACTGTTTTCAATGATGATGATGATTATGATGATGATAATAATAATAACAACAACAATTAGTAAAACATTTATCAGCATTATGATTTCTGACAAATAATATTTCACAAAAATACAACTTTACTGTATTTTTGATCACATAAATGCAGGTTGCAGCCTTTGTGAGCACAAGAGACTTCTTTCAAAAAACGTAATTATTGCAAAATTTTGACTGGTAGTGGAACTTTTGGCATCGGGCATGCTATTTATATTGATTCCTCCCTAGTGGGGGGACACAGCAAAACAGCAGCATCAAAAACACAGTTACCTGTTTGAGGGTGCTGGTGAGAAAGTAGATGAGCGACAGTCCAAACACGACTCCCAGGACCCAACGCTTGCGCAAGAGCCGGCGGAACACCATGGAGGCGTTCTTCTGGATGTGCACCAGGTCCAGGTAGATGTGATGGAGCTAAATAAACAGCACTAGCGATCTCAGACAGAGAGATCCAGCTGATTTACTTAACACAGCATCTCTTGCATTAAAAACACTCACTGTCACCGGCAGCGATCGCGTGAAGAATACGTATTATACAACACCGTTATCCGACACAGGCCGCCAGTAGAGATCGATTGCCGTCGTTAGTTGGACAAACAGTGAGTTGTAGAGACATTTAACCCATTTTATGCATGAAATGTTCTAGACGGAGACTTATACATTGATATATCTCATTCTGACAGATGTAGCTGCAAAAACATAAACAAAAACAGAGTGTTACCAAACCGACTGAAACGTGCGCGGCGTTACTCTGATAATCTAATCTAATATGCACGATCACAGGAATGTGATGAGATTATCTGTTTAGATCGTAAATTGTTTAAATACTTAAGAGTTGCAGAAATCAAGCTGCACAACAACAGCTCTTTCCATACGGAAATGCAGGGCAACGCCGCGCAGTGATTGGCTGCCCTCTGTGTGTACTTCCGGAAACAAATCGGTTCACATCCGCTCTGCATCATCTGTATCACTGACTGATGTTTTCACATTTAAAGGGTTTATGTTTGAAAACATCACGAAAAACAGTGGTTAAATATTCATTTGCGCGTTTCTGTTGCAAGCTACGATGAAGGTAAGATAATTCTGCTCGTTTCTAAGTCAATAGATAGACGTTTAAACCGAAACAAAAGTATTCATCACTGATAGGCTCCTCATGTTCATTCATGGCTTGATCCAAAATGTAGAAATATTAGTTGACCTAAAATACTATATTTACTATAGTTATTACTACACAACTGTCATAAAAATTAACAAGAGAAAATTAAATCTGTGACACTGTGGACTGACTATCTATCTATCTGTCTGTCTGTTACAAATCTTTACCATAGCAAATATCTATCTATCTGTCTATTTGTCTGTCTGTCTGTCTGTTACAAATATTTGCCATAGCAAATATTTATCCATCCATCCATCCATCCATCCATCCATCCATCCATCCATCCATTCATCCATCCATCTGTGTCTAGAAACTAGGATCAATCAATCTATCTGTCTGTCTGTTACAGATATTTACCATAGCAAATATCTATCTATCTATCTATCTATCTATCTATCTATCTATCTATCTATCTATCTATCTATCTATCTATCTATCTATCCATCCATCCATCCATCCATCCATCCATCCATCCATCCATCCATCCATCCATCCATCCATCCATCCATCCATCCATCCATCCATCCATTTGTGTCTAGAAACTAGGATCAATCAATCTAATTGTCTGTCTGTTACAGATATTTACCATAGTATGTACATCTATCTATCTATCTATCTATCTATCTATCTATCTATCTATCTATCTATCTATCTATCTATCTATCTATCTATCTATCTATGTATCTTTCTGTTACAAATATTTACCATAGCAAATATCTATCTCTTAAATATATATCCCATCCATCCATCCATACATCCATCCATCCGTGTCTAGAAACTAGGATTCTCACTTTTGTGTTTGAAAGGTGACTTTTGCTGTAATGCAAGATTTTCAGCAAGTAATGAAATTTCAGCCTGTTCCTCACATAAAGAACCATGGCTTCAGAAGACTAGGAATGTAGTGCAAAACCATACTGCTACTATTTTTTGTTAAATGTCATTCATGGAGTAGTCACAGTTTAGTTTTTTTGTATAGAAGAAAGCAGCTCATTATTGGAAACCTGGTAAACTTCTCCTTTTATGTTCCACAGAAGAAATGAAGTCATATGATCTCTTATATAATTCACAATTTCATCATCTAAACATTTCCAATTCTATAGTATGTATAATGTTCATGCTTTTATGTGTCACAATATCCTCTTATGTGCTGTGTATATATATATATATATATATATATATATATATATATATATATATATATATATATATATATATATATATATATATATATATATATATATATATATATATATAATATACAATGTCCTTTTGCACAATTTTATTTTAATTATTTTATGTAAATGTAATAAGTAAATATTCCTTAAATCATAAATCTGTCTTTCTTTTCTCCTCAGTTTTGGAGCTCCTGGTGATAAAGTGGGTGCCATGCAGAGACGCCACAGCAGCAACACTGAGGGCATGCCGCCAGAAAGGTTGGGTTTTACTCGTATACTCTAAACATCTTTACAGTTTTAAGTCTAATTTTATTCCCACCCTACTAAAAACATCAATTTATCTGGACACTGGTATTTGGTTTTGAAGTTGGTTGCCCCTCCAGGCTTTCTAACCTGAACCATCCTGTAACATGACAAATAAGCTCAGGTAAAGTTACTGAATGCAAGGAAATACTTACATTTAAATCACTTAGCAAGTACAAACAGGAACTGAGCAATTAGAGCAAGAGCGATGTTTACTTAGTTGCATATATTGGAAATATTGAACTCCCTGACATCGGAATGTCCACTTTTCTATTTTAGTTACACTTTACTTATTTATTTATTTATTTATTGCCATAACAACCTAGTTGTCTGGACTTTTTTCCTGGTGAGCTCATAAACAATAATAACATGCACTAAGAGACAATATAAACACATATAAATACAAAAATGAGAAAAATAACAGACTTAGTGCAGGTACTTATTTATATATAAAATCATCTTAATTTTACTTCCCTCTTACAGCAGAGTATTACTCAGAACAGTGTAAAGAATTATGGTCTTCGCTCACAGGACTATTATCTTTTAAACATCTTGAAAGTTCACACAAATATGGATAAACGGGCATTTAGTTATGCTGCTCCATTTGATTGGAATCATTTGCAAGACAAATTACATTTAAAAGAGTTGTATCACTAAATGATTTTAAGTGTAATTTAAAGGATCTAGTTTCTGAGTCATTTGATTGTAATTGTTTTTGAGTGATTTTGTGTATTTCTGAATATTTAAATGAATGTATTTGTTATATGTTCAACTAAATGTGCTGCCTGTCTTGGCCAGGACCCTCTTGTAAAAGAGATTTTAAATATCAAGAGTTTTATTTCCTGGTTAAATAAGGGTTTTATAATAATAATTACACAATTACACATACGTATATGTCCCATCAATTACAAGGAATGAAATACAGATGCAAAATACCAGGGGAATTAAGGCCATGTTCAGACTCTCAGCAAAAGTCAGATTTTTTTGCATATCTAGACTTTATCAAGATAGGGATTTGAAAAAAAAAAAAACATGAAATCTGATTTTTTTTTTTTTTTTTTTAATTTGTCCCTTGTTGGCAAACGCTATACACCAGCTCTGCCCAGCAATGTCTGGTTGAGCCACTCAAGTTTTAAAAAATATACGCAGAATTGAACATCTTCATTGGCAAAGCAGTAGCAAGTAAAGCTCGCAAACCTGGCTTTTAATGCGATCGACGCAGGTTTGAATCCACCTTTTGCCGAGCTCGCATTTATTTTCAATAAAAATAATGTTCTAAAAGTGGAAATGAACTGCGAATGAGTGATTGATAGTATTAAAAGTGTTTATTGGGTAGGGTTAGGGCAAGATGTAGGAAGGGGTTTTATTCTCCCAATAAGGCAGCATCCATTTAATCATTTTAATAAATATAATCATTTACACTCTAGTCAGTGATATTGCATCCTATAATGTACTGAGGTGCAAATAATATCTACCAATATAAAATATAAATAGCATCTAATTGCTGTTTACTCTTATTGCAAAGAACTGATACTTTTACGTGGTATAAATAGAATCTATCACTATTTTCACCTAGTGTGAATAACATATTGCTAAGAAAATGCTGCTATTGTCACTTAGTGTCAAATTGTTGTATAAAAAGGTGTCTGTTAACATCAGTTAATTAGTTCACTGTAAACTAACAACTAACTACAAACTAACAAAAAAATAAATTATTTTATTTCTTTTAACAAAGATTAATAAATGCTTTAAGAATACCTCTATTTTGTTCATGTTGCCTAGTTATCTCTATATAATTATCTATTACAATAACACTGACATTTCATGTAGTTGTACTGGAAGAAACAAACCTGTGAAAGAAAAAAATCTGTGCTACTGATCCAGTCGAACATGTGCATTAGTGTAAATGCAGACTGCTTTCTTGTCTCGTTGCAGGAACAGGAGTCAAACTCTCGGTTCAGAGAGCAGTCTTGATGAAGGAGGAGTGTTTGACTGTCTGAAGCCAGACTCTCCTACATCGCCCCAGCAGCTCTTCTCTGGTCTGGTGGGCGTCTCTGCAGGGAACGTGTCCTCGGCTCCCTTCCAGGCTGCGGGACTGGTTCTGGGCTCTCCACCGGATGTCTTCATACAGATGGCGTCCTCGTCAAGGGACGAAGGCTCTCACCGGACGGAGAATCAACCTTATCTTCCACGCCCTCCTCAGCACCATCATCACCATCACCACCATCATCATCACTCCGGCCAGCACCGCTCTTCTCTCTTGCATGCGGCCACCTCTGCTGAGAGGCACGGGAGCAGAGATGATGGAGGTGAGATCTGTGTTTACTAGAGTTGTCAAAAGTACCAACTTCGGTACCAAGTCGGTACTGAAATTTTAAAAATGTGACACTTTGAATGCTGTTGAGCGGATTCGTAAACACCTCTGATTGGCCGTTGTGTTGACAGAGGTGTTTACGAATCTGCTCAACAGCACTCAAAGCATCACATTTTTTTAATTTTCAGTACTGACTTGGTACTTTTGACAACTCTAGTGTTTACAAAACCAACGACCACATGATCCATTGAACCAAACTGAATCAACACTGAACTGATTTCAGCTGAATAATGACTGTTGACTATTGTCTTTTTAGAGCTGTTTTACAGCAGAATTTAATTCTTTTTGCATTATTGAATCGTTATTTTCCTGTTTATCACTGTAAAGCTGCTTTGAAACAATCTGTATTGTATAAAGCACTGTAGAAATAAAGGTAACTTGATTTGACATGATCAATTACAGTGTAATGATGTACTGTTCAAAAGTTTGGGGTCGTTAAGACTTTTTAATGTTTTTGAAAGAAGTTTAAAATTTAAGTTTAAAAAAAAGTACATTTAAAATAACTTTTTTCTTTTTTAATATATTTTAAAATGTAATTTATTCTCGTGATGCAAAGCTGAATTTTCATTACTCCAGTCTTCGGTGTCACATGATCCTTCAGAAATGATTCTAATATTCTGATTTGCTGCACAAGAAACATTTCTTATTATTATCAGCATAGAAAACAGTTGTGCTGCTTAATATTTGTGTGGAAACCATGAAACTTTTTTCAGGATTCCTTGATTTATAGAAAGTTGAAAATAACAGCATTTATTTTAAATGTTTTTTTTTTAACATTATAAATATATTTACTGTAATTTCTGATCAAATTAATGCATCCATTTCTTTAAAAAAAAAACAAAAAACAACCTTAAAACTTCTCACATACCATCCCGTTCCCAGGTGACGATGCCTCTACACCTGCTCCTGCTCTCTCTGAGCTCAAGGCCGTGGTCACATGGCTTCAGAGAGGATTCCCTTTTATCCTCATTCTCCTCGCTAAAGTCTGCTTTCAGCACAAGCTCGGTAGGTTCAATATATTTTGAGCTGCCTTTGCTGTTGAATGCTTGAATCAAAATCACAGCTATTATCACTGATGTTTTTCTTATTATGTTGGACCAGAGATAATTAAAATATTAAATTTGGGTACTAAACTACAGTGTCTTTTCAGAAGGTATGTAAAAATGCAAGTTGCTAAAACATGGTTCTCTTTGTATTTCTCAGGAATTGCTGTTTGCATTGGAATGATCAGCACATTTGCCTTTGCTAACTCAACGCTGAAGCATCAGGTGGCATTGCGGGTGAGATTTGTTTAATTCATTGTTTTATAATATAGTTAAATTACTGGCTGTTCTGGTTCCTGCATTTACTCTTATACATTAGGAAACATTTGCATTTGCCCTCAAGCAAGACATATACAATACCGTTTAAAAGTTTGGGGTCAGTATGATTTTTTTTTTTTACGTTTATAAAAAGATCTCTTATGCTTACCAAGACTGAATTTATTTGATCAAAAATACAGTACAGTATTACAGCTTAATATAACTGATGTGTAAACACAATGATCTTGTGCTTTCATCAATAATCGTTTTAATTTGTTCCCATCGAGAATGACACTGCTGTATTAATTCATAAATGAACAGTTGTTCTGCTTATTACATGCTGTACGTGTCTCATCGTGATGGGATGTATTTTCAGGAGGAGAGGTCTGTGTTTACCACTCTCTGGATTATGATCTTTCTCGCTGGCAACATTGTGTATGTGTACTACACGTTCAGTGTTGAGGAACTTCACAACAGGTATTGATTCATTGGTTTCAGAGTCACCATCATAACTGATTATGTTTATCAAACATTCATCTAATTTTATGTTATCTTGCATGTTCCAAGAATGTTATGTTTTTTGCTTTATACATTTTAAAATTTTCATTTACTCCATGTTGTCATTTTACAGCGTGATCTCTCATTTTATGTTTGTGTATTTCAGCATTTGTGAGTATTTAGCTTCCCATCATTTTTCATTATTCACATTTGAAAGCATTCACTGTTTTCATTTTTAGTATTTTTTTGTTATTATTTCTTATGGACTACCGTTCAAAAACTTGGGGTTGCTAAGACTGCATTTATTTGATCAAAAAGATGGTAAAAACAGTAATATTGTGAAATATTATTACAATTTAAAATAACAGTTTTTTTTATTTTATTTTATTTTAATATATCTGAAAAGAAATTTTCGGCATCATTACTCCAGTCTTCAGCATGACATGATCCTTCAGAAATCATTCTAATATGCTGATTTGCTGCTAACGAAACATTTCTAATTATTATCAGTGTTGAAGACGTGCTGCTTAATATATTGGTGGCAGCCTTGATTCATTTTTTTCAGGGTGCTGTGATGAGTAGAAAGCATTTATTTAAATTAGAAATCTGTTGTAACATTATAAATGCCTTTTATTGTCACTTTTGATTAATTTTTTGCTTTCTTGCTGAATAAATGTATTAATTTCCTACTTACCCCAAATTTTTGAAAGGTAGTGTATCCTAAATAAATATTAAATTACATTATTAGTATTTGAATTATATTATTATAAATTATGATATTAAAAAAATATTTTAAAATAACATGTTTTTTTCCCCCAGCCTTATTTTTGCTAAGCCAAACATCAACAGTTTTGATTTCTTTGACCTGATCTGGGCTGTTGGAATAACAGATTTTGTGCTGAAATATTTCACCATCGAGCTCAAATGCCTCATACTGTTCCTGCCTAAAATGATCCTCGCTTTCAAGTCCAGGGTAAGACAACAATTTACCATGTTTCACATTATTCTTTTACTATGTACAGTAGTAAGTTGAAAACAACAGTACTACAATATAAATGTCACTTAGATATAGGTCAAACAATATGTCATTTTTACTAACTGATGCCCACATTTATTCACTATTTACAGAGCAGGATGGCTGATATATATACTGTATATTTTAATCTTTCCAAAATAATCTGGTAAAATGCACACTGTAAGCCTGAACATTGAAATTAAAGGTGCCCTAGAATGTTTTTTCACAAGATGTAATATAAGTCTAAGGTGTCCCCTGAATGTGTCTGTAAAGTTTCAGCTCAAAATACCCCATAGATTTCTTTTAATAAATTTTTTAATTGCCTATTTTGGGGCATCATTAAATATGCACCGATTCAGGCTGCGGCCCCTTTAAATCTCACGCTCCCTAACCCCCCCCAGCTCTCGACTATAATACAGTGCATAAACAAAGTTCACACAGCTAATATAACCCTCAAATGGATCTTTACAAAATGTTCGTCATGCATGCTGCATGCACGCACCGGATCATGTGAGTATAGTATTTATTTGGATGTTTACATTTGATTCTGAATGAGTTTGAAGCTGTTCTCCGTGGCTAAAGCTAACATTACACACTGTTGGAGAGATTTATAAAGAATGAAGTAGGGCTGGGCGATATATCGACTGCTTTTGTCACGCGCATTTCGTCAGTAAAGTTGGTTCCCTGATTACCGCTAAATCGCCATCACCTGCTTTCAAATGGAGCGGCATTTAATAGACAGAGCCGTAGTTCACTGATAAGCCACGCAATATCGCTTTCATATTGCAGATGTATCGCCTTCGATAATGAACGCGATATTGCTTGGTTTGTTGGTGAACTACGGCTCTGTCTATTAAATGCCGCTCCTTTTGAAAGCAGGTGATGGCGATTTAGCGGTAATCAGGGAACCAACTTTACTGACGAAATGCACGTGACAAAAGCATTCGATATATCGCCCAGCCCTAGAATGAAGTTGTGTTTGTGCATTATACAGACTGCAAGTGTTTAAAAATGAAAATAGTGATGGCTCTGTGTAATATAGTAATAAACGATGGTAACTTTAACCACATTTAACAGTACGTTAGCAACATGCTAACAAAACATTTAGAAAGACAATTTTCAAAATATCACTAAAAATATCATGTAATCATGGATCATGTCAGTTATTATTGCTCCATCTGCCATTTTTTGCTATTGTCTTTGCTGCTTACCTAGTCTGATGATTCAGCTGTGCACAGATCCAGACGTTTTGCCCTTGTGTAATGCTTGATCATGGGCTGGCATATGCAAATATTGGGGGCGTACATATTAATGATCCCGACTGTTACGTAACAGTCGGTGTTATGTTGAGATTTGCCTGTTCTTCGGAGGTCTTTTAAACAAATGAGATTTACATAAGAAGGAGGAAACAATGGATTTTGAAACATTTCCATGTACTGAACTCTTGTTATTCAACTATGTCAAGGTAAATTCAATTTTCGATTCTAGGGCACCTTTAACCAAAAGAAATGAGTTTATCTCTCTTAAATATTACTGAAAGTTCATTGTACGTGAGATTTAAAGGGGTTTCTGTTATGTTGGAAATTTGCAGGGGTTATTATTATGGTGCAGAGTAGATGCCGTAGTTAGGTCAAGGATGGACTGCAAAAATATATAATAATAAAAAATATGAACTGTGTCTGAAATCATATACTGTCTGAATAGATACTACATTTGAATTTGAATTTACTTCTGTTAAAAAGTATGTTCTATATACAATGAATATGGGTAGAATGAATGAAATTTGGATGTACTAAATCACCCATGACATAATACTGTCAGTTGCGTCGCTTCACTGCCATTCATAAAAGCTCTCCAGTGGCCTCATGGGATTGTAAAGTGTGCACTTCAGAATCTCTGTGGAAGTAGTAGGTCATCTGGGGACTTGTTGCCCACATTTTTACGTAATGTTTTTCACATATTTTATAGGAGGGAAGTATTTGATTTTAGACAGTGTATGTATGCATGTTAAGCACTTGCAGATGAATAGTGAAAGTCTCTTTGTGAGTAATATTATTACATGCAAGTGTGCTATTGCAAGCTAGCAGCTTATTGTAAATGATTTAACATGCTTATGCATGATGTTTATGCAGTCATGTTTGTGTAGTACGAAATCAAAATTTTAAGTTCTACTTAATCTCTAAATTTGTTCAATTAAGAAAAACTATGTTTTTTTATTATTATTATTATTATTAGGTTTTACATTGCTGAAATCGTTTGTTGAGAATATGCATGTACAAACTACTGCAGAAAGCAAACCTTTGATTTTGTGGATCATATTCTTGTCTGTTTAATGAATGCTTGATTCTTCTACGTTTGTAATTTGTGTTATTTTTCGTGTTATGGACTTTAAATCAAGCTTCAGGCAATGTATTCAATCTCTTTGTTTTTGCATGTTGTAGAGCTGCACGATTCTGGATAAATTGAGAATCATGATTTTTTTTTTTTGTTTCAAATGGAGATCACGATTCTCCCATGAAACTGAACAGACAAGAGACAGCTAAACAAAATAATATGTAATTTACTAGAGAATCTGATAAAATGTTAATTGCTGCAGTCTATTTAAAATGTTAAATATGTTTCAGTGAATGATTCAATGACATGAATTCTTCACTTGTTTCATTACAGCATGAATCAGCGTTTTGGAATGAATCTCTTGAAAGAATAATTCAGTGACATACATTTTTCTAGTGGCGTAACGATGTAATTAATAAAATCATTATTTGAGGTGCCAAGTTCTTTTCAGAAACATTTGCTCTATTTTGATCGCTTCTGTAGACATCAGTCTTTATATGCAAAATATAAACTTTTATCCCAGTACTTCTGTGATAATTTGAATATTTGTAGCACAGAAATAATGGTTCTGTGTTTGAAAAGACTGAAGCTGTTTCATACTGGGTTCTCTAGGTCAGCGGCGCCAACACAGATTTGAATGTTGCCTTGTGATTTTGTCAACGGTTTAATAGATGCATCGTCGTCATTTAGGAATGAGATCGCATGGATGTTTGAATCGAGATTGTGATCTTTTAAAGGGATTTAAAGGATTAGGGTTTACCTAAAACTGAAAATTTGCTGTTAATTTTCTCACCCTCAGGCCATCCAAGATGTAGGTGTCTTTTTTTCTTCAATAGAACAGTAGAAGAAGTTTTTAAGAAGATTTTTAGCTGAAACTGTGGTCTTTGGTGATTTATATAATGCAAGTCAATGGCTACCATCACTTTGAGAGTCAAAAAGACCACAGGCAAAACAAAATTAATACCGTGGCTCCTGACTTCTTATGAAGTGTAACAATCGGCCTGTGCAAGAAACTGAACAACATTACAACATTATTAATTCACAGCCTCAGCTAACAGTCCTGAGTGCCTTCATGGGAATCTGGAGCGAGAGTTTCTTGCTGCATAATGACATATGCATATGTTTTTGTTTTTTTTAACTCAAAGTGATGGTAGCTGACTAACTGTTGACTTGAATTATATGAATCACAAAGGATCACAGTTTCAGTTAAAGATCTTCTTTACTGTTCTATTGAAGAAAAAAAGACACATCTTAGATGGCCTTAGGCTATGTAAATTAACAGCAAATTTTCTTTTTTGAATGAACTATCCCTTTAATGGTTAACCGTGCAGCTCTAGCATGATGAGATTATCATGATGAGGAAGGATATCCCTGGTAGCTCCATTCAGTTTCAAAGCACCAGTTCAAACTGGGTGCTACTGGCAAGTTAAACCTAATAAGGTGAAAAAACAAAATAGTGTGCCGTGTCACCCTTCCTGCGTGGTTGCCTGCTCTGAAGGCTGTGTGTGAGCTCATTGGCCCACTGGGGCTAGGATGAGGTCACCTCTCTGAGGAACACACATGTACGCAGACACACACACACACTCTTACACAATCCATTGGAGTGACAGTATGAGTCTATTATAGCAGGCACTGCTCTGTAAACACATCATACTCTCTAACATAGAAGAATCAAACACATGCAACCCGCTCCAAGCCATTTGTTTGACTCAAACACACACATTTTACATCGGCATCTGCTAGGATATTCTGATTTGCACAGTTTCTGTTCCTCTGAAGCTCCGTTCCAGGAACTGCCAGCTATTAACTTCAACTCCCAGTCATCTTCATACCCACCCCCTGAAACCAAACACACTCTTTCCACCTCTTGTATCAAGCCCATGTGGCACACTTTCAGGCAATGATGTCATGGTCAATGTGTCAGGCTTTCCGCTGACTTTCCATGCCCAGCATCACCACAACTACAAAGACACAACACATACACATGCATCCATACATGTCAGTATAACCTCTCACATAATTGCTCCAGCAAGCCTGTGCATGTCAGGATGAACTCACACTGTCCATAACACTTCAGTGCACACATATATGAGGACTGAGGAATCAATAATTCTGTTAATTCTGACCTCCACCTTGTTGTCTACTACCAACATAGGCACATAGAAAATTGTTATTTTATTTTAATTTACTGTGGGCAGAATAGTGAAATAGTAAACTATTTAATAATTTGATACTCATATTTGATTTATAACATATTTGTTGATTCACTACCATTCAGTAAGATAGAAATTTGAAAGTATGCATTAAATTGTCCAAAAGTGACAGTAAAGACATTTGTCTTGCATTTTTTTTTTTTTCAACTTTCTATTTAAGATTCCTGGAAAAAAAAAAAATGCTTTACAGTTTTAACATTGATAATTAATAATTACAAATCGTTCTTGAGCAGCAAATCAGCATATTAGAATGATTTCTAAAGGATCATGTGACACTGAAGACTGGAGTAATGATGCTGAAAATTCAGCTTTGATCACAGGAATAAATTACATTTTAATATATTGAAATAGAAAATTGATTTTGAATTGTACAGGTTATAACATTTAACAGTATTACTGATTTTACTGTATTCTTCATTCAATAAATAATGAGCAATCAAGACTTCTTTTATAAACATTAAAAAAAGCAGAAGACGACACACACACAAGTTTTTCCTTTGTTTTTCATGTACAGACGACAATGTTGTCAAAATGATCCGTGTTCACAATGATCCCCGAAAACGACTAAAAACGCTGTATTATGCTGCCAGACCAGTAGTTGGCGATGTAACTTTGTAAAGAAAAACTATGCGCCTATAGACTGAACATTTAATACGCATGCACATGATGACACCATCTTCACAAATTCGCTTTTTGAAGTTCACATGGAGACGATTACAAATGTATCTTTTTAAAAAACTTGCACTTTGAATCCTGTTTTCAAGCCCACAAAACACATTGTTTTGTAAATGAATGGCCAAAATAATTAAAATGTTTTCCGTTTTTAAACAGCCCCTAAAACACGGGTATATATATATACACAAGATAACAAGGGGCTAACAAGGGACAGGTGAGGGTAATTAATCAATATGGGAACATACAAGGTTAACTATGGCAACAAAAAAGGTGGCAAAGGGAACAAAGGCAAATGGGAATTAAACACGTAGTGAAACACTGGAACAATGAGAACAGAAAATACATATCAAAATAAAAGTCTTTTAACGCAAAACAAGGGAAAAAAGACAGGAATTGTAACAATAATACGTTATGTGGTTAGTTAACGCCATGTATTCTTTTAAGCAGACACAATGAGACACAAATCACGCAGCAATTAATATTATAAAAAAATTACAGGATGATAATAATAAAATTTGATGGGTTTTTTTTTATGTCAATCCAAAGTTAGTGTTATCTGAAATTGTCATTTATTCATTTATTTTTTAATGAATAACAAGTGGTGCATTGTTTCTGTAGTTTATCCTTTTGTGCAGGGATGGCAAATGTTGTTTTGTTGTACAAACTTGTTGCTTCATTAACCAGCTAATTGAGTATTATTTTCTGCCAAGCTTAATCTCATTTCTTCATCAACAGTACACAAAATGCGTACAACCTAATTGAACAGTCAACATTCACAATTAAGACTTGATTATGACCAATATCAATTATTTCTAAATTTGCAGCTAAAAGAAAATCTTATAAATATCATAACATGACTTGAATACATCATTTGTGTATTGTAATTGATGGGAATTGGGGTCAGATTTAAACCCATGCCTCCCATATGAGAAAGAGATGCAAAGAAAGTTTAAAAAAAAAAATCTTAAATTAAGCAGTTTCCCACCCTGAAGACCTCCACCTGTGTTCGATAATTGTTTTCTTTATTGTTGTTTTGAAGTCACGGACACGGCTGTTAAAACTAAGAGGAAATGCGCTGCTCCCCCATGATGCAGTTGGCCCAACTTTTCAGTAGTTGGATGGATTCCAGCTCCAGTTTGTCTAATCACTAAGTGTGAGCGAGTATAGGGCTGCAGGGACTCTGGCTAAGATGAATTGCTTGCGTACGGAGGTTACAGATCTCCGTCAGTCAGCTAGCAAGCTCCCCAACAGGGTGATTAATCGCTGTCAGGTGGAGTCCAACAAGTCATTATGCATCCTGTGCTGTGAGTAGTGTCAGGCAGTCAGCACTTGATGTGGGTGATTACGACTTCAGACATTCATCTGGAGTTTCACAAGATGATTGTGGATCTTGGATTAGTTATTAACTAGAACTGCCCAAACTGAGATACCCAGACCTTAATAATCTTTTGCAAGAAGTCTCTAATGCATACCAAGGCTGCATTTATTTGATCAAAAATACATTAAATACATTAAACCGTAATATTGTTCATATGTTTTAAAATGTAATTCATTCCTGTGATGTCAAAACTTAATTTGCAGCATCATTACTCCAGTCTTCAGTGTCACATGATCCTTCAGAAATCAAAGATGAAAACAGTTGTGCTGCTTAATAGATGACTTGTATAATTTTAACAGTGCAGGTTTATGGGATTTTTGGATTTTTGTCTTTACCAGGTGAAAGAATTAATGATTTTTTTTATTAAAGGTGCCCTAGAACGTTCTTTCACAAGATGGAATATAAGTATAAGGTGTCCCCTGAATGTGTCTGTGAAGTTTCAGCTCAAAATACCCCATAGATTGGTTTTTAATTAATTTTTTAACTGCCTATTTTGGGGCATCATTAAAGGGTTGTCATTAATGACTCACCCTCATGTCGCTCCAAACCCGTAAGACCTCCGTTCATCTTCGGAACACAGTTTAAGATATTTTAGATTTAGTCCGAGAGCTTTCTGTCCCTCCATTGAAAATGTATGTACGGTAGACTGTCCATGTCCAGAAAAGTTAATAAAAACATCATCAAAGTAGTCCATGTGACATCAGTGGGTTAGTTAGAAGTTTTTGAAGCATCAAAAATACATTTTGGTCCAAAAATAACATAAACTACGACTTTATTTAGTATTGTATCTAACCCTTTAACTATGCACCTATTCAGCGCGCAGCCCCTTTAAATGCTCACGCTCCCTGCCCCCCTGAGCTCTCGACTATAAAACAGTGCATAAACAAAGTTCACACAACTAATATAACCCTCAAATGGATCTTTACAAAATGTTTGTCATGCATGCTGCATGCATGCTTCGGATCATCTAAGTATGGTATTTATTTGGATGCTTACATTTGATTCTGAATGAGTCTGATGGTGCTCCGTGGCTAAAGCTAACATTACACACTGTTGGAGAGGTTTATAAAGAATGAAGATGTGTTTATGCATTATACAGACTGCAAGTGTTTAAAAATGAAAATAGCAACGGCTCTTTGTAACAGGAAGTGAGGATGGAATTGCTGACAATTCGATTCAGCACTTCAGAATCAATTCATTCTTTTAGGAGACAATAACTTTATTTGTTGTGTACTTTAATCTTTGAAACTTTGCAGACTTTTTCATTCACAAACAGCTATATTACACACTGCATGAAAGGTAAAAAAAAAACAAAAAAACATAATATGGGCACTTTAAACAAGTTAACACTATAAACAATTATGGATTATGATTTAATTTTATAATTTACATTCATCATTATTGTTTATATTGCCAACTTATTTCAGTTTCAAAAGTAGCTATAAATATCATAACACAATAAATGCACTGCCTGATTATAGTTTTTGAATAGTTGTCCTGTGTTAGATCATACAGCTTTTACCTACAGCTTTTTTCTACCATCACAGTAGATGTTGGTGTAATCACCATTTCAAGTTTTAGAGTTGTTGGTTCCTTCAGTTCAGTGTTTTCAAACTTGATTTCAGGCTTTTTGATCAAAAACCACTTCATATCAGCTGCACATTTAGCCACACTCAACTCGCTGAGACAGCAAAAGCATAATCTGACAGTTATAGGTCATTACAGTGTCTGCAGAGGCACTAAACCCAACTAAAAAAGCCTAGAATAGAATATTATGAAATATATTTCATTTAGATAATGGATGAAAAAGAGAATTCACAATGGGAGCATGTTTTGCAAAGCATTTTAAATATCTGGTGCATTTTTTTATTTTTTGGGGCTGTTTTTGTCTTGATAAGCAACAAAGCTGTCTATGCTTTAAGCAGAAAGCTTTGTTCGGTATATTTGAAGCGTTCTATGCTGTTGTTCACTATCTGTGTAGACACAGGCTTCATTGCATGATGTAGCTCAGCGTGAAAGCGTTGCCCTTTGACAGTGAAGTTAGATGAGTTTTACAGTTATCCTGCTACTTTTATAATGTTATGATTTGTGTAGGGTGGGCTTGTTATGTTTTATGTGGGTAGCAGGTGTACTGCGCTTCTGCCAGTTTTGTTTGCTGCACATGGAAATTGCCAGGAGAGCGCAGAGCGCTGGACTGTGGCCATTTTTCGGTAGAGGAACACCCCCCTCCATGTCACAGCATCTTTAAAGCTTGAGGGTAAGATGTTCACAGTTAATGAACGAACAGATGAGATGAGACTGGGATCTTGTTCAAATTCAGCTAGAGGAAGGATGTGGAGTTTGTTTCAGTGTTGTCGTCAAATGCCGGTGCTTCAGTATCACTCAGTTTGTAAAGGTGTTGTTAAACAGTTGGCCGTCATAGCTGGAAATCTTACAAGCATCATAGTGAAATGAGCCTGTTTGGGTTTATAAACATTTAATGGATAATAATAATAATAATAATAATATACACTTATTGTTATTAATATTATTATGCTAGCTGTTTTATCCAATGGAAAAAAAAACAAACATATTTATCCCATAAATCAAGAATATGTATGTGTATATAGTTTCAGATGATTCATTTTTAATTATGGTGAGATTTAATGAAGATTTACTGGATAATAATAATGATAATAATAATAATTATTATTAATATTATGCTATCTGCTGTATCCATAAGTAGGTATATTGTTGCATATGACTTAATTTTTAACTACGGTGAGCCTGTATGATTTAATATTTTTTTTTTAATTTATTTGTATTATGAATAGTAATAATAATAATATACTAGCTGCTTTATCTTATCAGTATTTAGTGGAAGTTAGTACATTAGTATTTTCCACTAAATGTTTATGCAATCATACTGGCTCATCATAATAAAAAATGTATTATTATTATTATTATTATTATGCTAGCTCTTTTATTCAATGAACAAAACATATATTTATCCCACTAGCCTCATGAATATGATGTAAATAAGTACATTTTGTAAGTAAGTACATTGTTTCATATGACTAGTTTTTAATTATGATGAGCCTGTATGATTTTTCTGCATATTACTTTTCTGTAAGTCTGCATATTCATATGGATTAATTTTTAAGTATCGAATCAATAGTCCTGGTCCTGTATGCTCATTGGTCAATACAATGTTACCTATGTTTGCTAAATTGCACAGTACAGACATCTCACATCACAGTGATTAGAGATCTGAAATAACTAATACAAGTCTTTTGTTTGATTTGAAGCTTTCGAAACCTTTGTGAACACGTCTGACCTCTGACTTGCTGTACCACTTCAAAAGAATTTGTTCATATCTGGACAGAGACTCAGAGTCTTGATCAACGGTTTAGTTTGAGAGGTTTGGATGTAGATCTGTATCTGTGTGTGACTTTTCAGGGGAAGTTTTATCTGCTCATAGAGGAGCTGAGTCAACTTTTCAGAGCTTTGGTTCCCATCCAGCTGTGGTACAAGTACATCATGGGTGAAGATCCATCCAGCAGCTACTTCCTGGGGGCAACGCTGATTATCATTTACAGTCTTTGTAAGGTAGTCTATCTGATTTTCGCCTTTTCCATGTAATGTTAATGCATATGTCATCGCCCATTATTAATTGATTATTTTTTCTTGTAGTGTTTTATTTTTCAGCCCTTTAATAAAAAAAGACCTTTATGAGCATGAGATAAATTTCATGTGGCATTGCACTTCAGAGCCTTTCAGAATGTCTTTTTCAGAGCTCATTATTCAGGTGATCTTTTCTGTACGAGTGTGTGTGGCATTAAATTTGCAATTTTGTTCTGTTCCAGTCATTTGATTTGTGTGGAAGAATATCTGGCATTCGAAAAGCATTCGCCATTCTCTGTAGCTCACAGGTGAGTGCTGTGTCCTCTGCCGAGGCGTTTATTAAAGTGAACACTAAACAAATACATATAACAATTGTACATGTATAACAATAAACAATACTTAAAACAGTAGTATGACTTAGAAAAGTCACTTAAGATGCTCCAGAAATGTTTTGGCTTCTGGTTCTTTGGGTGTCACTTTGTGTGTGCATCATCATTATAATAATGGCCTGTACGCTTTATGAAACATTAAAAAAAAATATATATATATAAAAAAAAAACATAAACATAAAACATCACACCTTCATAGGAACGCCCATCTGGAGGGCAAATCAAGACTTTCCTCCATTGCCAGCCAGTTATTTTACCAGGTTTGTACTGCTGTAAGTACTAGACAGTGATATTAAAAGGCCAAATTTAATATGCACCTTATTGATGATGCAAGCAGATGAACCCAGGATACACAACACACAGTTAAGTGTTTCTCCAGAGAAAATCATTATCAATAAGATGCTCAAAAATTCTGAAAAAATGTATCATGATTTCCACAAAAATATGAATCAGCATAACTGTTTTCAACATTGATAATAATCAGAAATGTTTCTTGAGCAGCAAATCAGCATAATTAGAATGATTTCTGAAGGATCATGTGACTCTGAAGGCTGCAGTAATGATGCTGAAAATTCAGCTTTGCATCACAGGAATAAATAATATTTTAAAATATATTTACATAGAAAACAGGACTTTTAAATAGTAATAATATCTCACAATATTACTGTTTTTACTACATTTTTGTATTTATATACAGTATACGCATGTGCATGTGTTTCACAGAGTTACGGTACGAGAGCCAGTTCTCAGCAGTGCAGTGAGGCTGGGGATGTGTGTGGGATCTGCCAGGCTGAATTCAGAGAGCCAATCGCACTGCTCTGTCAGGTAAAAGACCTTTAAAATTTCAAATCTAACAGGAAGTGCTGCAGTAAAAAAATTACTCACTAATTCCACTATTAGTACACATATTACAGTGTCAGTACAGTGACCAAAGGTATTCGAAACTATTAAAGTGTAACTTTACTGATTTTCAACGTGCTTTTCATTGTTGGACATATATGAAAAATGTTTTCTCGTTCTTCTTGTTACCTGGACTGAAAAATTCACCTTTATTTGTCAGCAAAATTTTGCCGTATAACATAAAATGTGTCAAATGACTTTTGACAGCTAAGGGGCTTTCATGAAAACGTCAGTTTCTTTAATTTTTTTTTCTCCTCCGTTTGGCTTAAAACACTGTGTTCATGGTCATCCAGATTGAAATGCTGACTACAGACAACAGATTTTTTCAGTTTTTTCGTTGCGTATGCATTCTATCCATATTAACAATTCTTTGCAGCCTTTAGCTGCTTCCTACAACAGGCCTGATCCTTCACTGGAAACCGATAGTAACTCACTCCTGCTAAACATAGACACTCTTTGAGTTCACTCGGGAGCAATACAAGTTGACACCATTATGACTAAAAGTTTGCTAAGAAGTATTTCCTACTAAAGCAAGGCAGTATTTGACTCTGGTAAGCTTATCCATAACAGACTGGGGCTGTGTCTGAAATCGCTTAAATAGGGCACTATTTGAAGGGACAGTCATTTGTAGTGGTGTCCGAAACCATAGTGGACGTTATCGAGTGCACTCATTCACTCCCATAATGCACTGCAATAACAAGTGTACAACTGATGTACATTCAACAGCTAGAGAATACCCATAATGCACTGTGGAAGTGGCACACCGAATTAATTTCTGTGTCTGACCAGAAGATGGCACCCACAGCTGAATCATTCATGCATCCATTTTCAAAACTAAAATATCATACATGTATAAATTCATTATTAATTTATTATTAATTAGGGTTTATACACAGTTTCCAAGACAGAGTTCAAGATAAATTGTTCCATTATCACTGGAGCTGCCAGTTTGCTAAGTTTAAAAAGATTATCAAACAGCAAGAAATAAAATAGGCAAAAGCGACAGCCCTTCAGGTGTCCGAATTGACCATATGCACATTTAATTCCTGGTTTTCGTTAAGACAGCTTGGGCATTTCCGGTGAACTGTTAGCTGTGATTTTGTACTCACTGTACCTCGACACAAAACCATCAATGGTTACATTTTTAATGTTGTATTTATATTTTATTGCAGTTATCACACTTGCCTAATTTGCCACTAAACCAGTTTTGTTGATTGCAATAAAGACAAAGCTATTGGGAACGTTCGAATAAGAAACATGGTGTCACGCAATATTTTTCTCAGGACTTCAAATGTTATTTTTAATGCGATGACCAAAAACATTATTTGTTCATCCTTCTGAGATTGTCCCCATTTGTAAAACTGAACAGTTCAAGATGTAGGAAGTCCAATATTTAATAGAAAACGCTTTTATTTAAAAAATAAAAGAGACATTATTTACCACTATAACCAGCAGAGGAGCATTTATTTGCACATATATTAGCCATTTCCTGTAATAGTTTTTCATCCTGTTTTGCTTTTGAATAAATATTAAGCATTATAAAATCACTAAGTACAAAAATACACTCACAAAGTCTCATGAAAAACAATAACTTTTCTCGTGAGTGAATTAAACAGAAAGCGAGCACCCTTTGTAATCAAACAGCTGTCAGTCAGTACAGCACAAGCTCAATGATTTTGGCACACTTGTGAAAACTCACATTTTATTCAATTAATCTAACTAAAGTACACAATAAATCTTTAATTTACAGTGTGTTGATGCTTTTTTCCACACAAAAGTGTGAAAACTGATGGTCGATTTGAATGTCTTCAAGGAGGAAGACTGAGATGTCTTTTTTTTTAATGTCGTCTTACATTTGAAGAAATAAATTAACACTATTTAAGTGACTGTAATCTGATTATAAACTAAATATTACACTATTGAAGCTGTTAAATCTACCTCAGGACATTGAAGATACCGACACACCAACAAGTGACATTTCACCGGAAGTTTTCCAGCTGGCTTTTATTATTACGGAAGTTAAGTATGTTCCGTGTGCATATGGTAAATTCACTCACTTGTTTTCATTCACTACTTCAGGTGAATTATATTAGTGGAGTAATGTAGGGAATAGTGAATGAGGGTATAGGGGGCAATTTCGAACACAACTTCTTGGGAGTGGCCTTGGATGTAACATGCACAGTATGGGTATTGAAGTTTTCCTACCTATTTGGCAAACAGGAAGACAAAAGCCTTTTTTCTCCATTTTTCTCTAGTCAAGTAGCACCGATTTAAATTTTTTCTTGCCTTTTTACTGTATAGGCAGCCAAGTTTTATTAAAAAGCTTATTTTGTCAGTGGTGAAGTACCCCTTTAAATAACACAAATGGAATTATGTGAATAATTCCACTTCAGATCTGCACGCTCTCAACTTGCATCCTGAGATGCTTTTTAAACAGTATTGAAGGACTTCCTGTGTATGAATGTGTGGTAAATGTGTTGTCTTTCTGCAGCATGTGTTCTGTGAGGACTGTTTATGCCAGTGGTTTGACCGCGAGAGAACGTGTCCGCTGTGTCGGTCAGCGGTGGTCGAAACTCTGCGTAACTGGAAAGATGGGACAACGTCCGCACACTTTCAGATCTACTGAACGGAGACCCAGCTGAATCACAAAGGTTTTCTGGTCCACTTGAATCAGATGAAACATGTTCACCAGGCATAAAACATTGCTCTTTGTAATGTCTTATGATGAAACATGGCAGTGAACTGTAGGGAAGCGTGACAATATGTTAAATTTTTGAATGTACAATAGTACCATTACATTATGTCTGATAACAGAGTTTAAAAAAAGTGTGTTTTGTCTTCTTATACATGCTTTTCAACAAGTAAAACTTGCATTTATAATATTATTATTATTAAGCATAATAATCAATTGTTTTGTAACACTTTTTTTTGGGGGGGGGGGTATCCAAGCTATTAAACTTAATCCAGAGTCAACTGTTTTCACTTATAAAGTTTTGTTATGGTCTAAATTGTTTATTACAACACAGAAAGTCACAAGAAATAAGTAATATATAAGAAATATTAAAATAAGTCACAAGACATAAAGCTTTAGAGCATGATTACCATGGAAAATTTAAGCGAGTTCACTGTGGTAAAATCATTATAATCATCTCATTGGTTTATTGCTTTCATAAAATCGTGACAGCAGAAATATGATGGGAAAAAACAGTGATGTTGAATAAATAATTACATTTATTAATAATATTGAATAAGTTATTTTTTTCATCCCAGTTCATTTGCCTAATGTCTAGAGTGTCTTCTCTGTGTCAGGATTATTATTGTAAACTAAATCTAAAACTATTAAAAACATTTCTAAAAAAAATGAAATAAAAGCTGAAATAAAATAAAATATAAATATTAGTTGAAAAACTTAAACTAAACAAAAATGAGAAATGTTGATTTGGCAATAAACTGAAATAAGTTTAAGTTGAAGCACTAAAATTATTAATAAATACATAATAAAACTGATATAAAAATAAATGAAACCTAAAGAGCAATATTTAAAATAATAATAATAATAATAAAATGACTAAAAATTAACATGAAAACTAAAAATATATAAATAAATCTAATTCAAAATATTAATAAAACTAAAATAACACTGCTGTGTATATTTAAAGCCTTTTTATTTTCATAAATGACAAAACTCACAATATCAAAATAGCAGAGGTAAAACATGTTTAAAACACATGGTAGTAACGTAAACTATAAAAGATTGTAGCTTATGTAAACATCAGTAGCATGCCCTTTTGATTCACATTTCGCATGAAATCTCATTCATGTCACATTTCTATATTAACACTGACACAAACAATCAAGCCAGAAGCCCTTTATAAAAAGTCCTAAAAAAGATTTGTCTTCATCTGTAAACAACATCAAGTTCAAATACACTTAAAATCATTCTACAGTATAAATATGCTTTCCATCGAGAAGAGTACAGTGTAAAGGACAATAAAAGTAATAAATATCTCATAAAAACAACAAAGAAACAAAATCACAGCTCAGATATTGAATGGCATAGTCACTTACAGTAGCTTATAACTAAATGTTACAGTGCATTATGCAGAGGAGAGGTTTTGGTAGCAGTGTTTTTGGTATCTCTCCTCTGAAGATTGACCGTGATTGATCATATTTGAATCATTTACAGCTTTTGCATATCCAAAGCACCCTCTCAACAAGAAAAACTCAACTGTAAGGTCATCAAAGTTGAGGCAAGGCTCCTATTGCCATAGTGGTAGAAAAAATTTCCTCGTAAACGCCGAGGGACAATGACATCAGCCTTTTATTTTGAAAGTTTCCCCAGGAGACACCGCTGGGTTTGACTGCACTGACCTTAAGACTTCAAACCAAACAAATGCGTACCAAACGACATCGGCTTGCCATGCTTCGGTAATCAAGAAGACTTCAGGATGAAGTATTGGTCGTTATGAAAGTGATCAGCTTGTAATGTACAGCACAGATGCGTCTGCTGTTTGCATGTTTCCATTACAACACTACTGCAAAAGTTGTGAGATATACATGGATGAGAAAACATTGACCCACTGTTTGCATGGCAAGTTTCTACAGAGTGTAGACGTGACCGGCACCTTCTCCTCTCCGATAAATCTGGAGCGGATCGTCCCAGGAGAATCTGAAGATTCATCTGATGGGGGGAAAATTGGGAATTAAGCTAATTTTGCATGATGTATCAGTGCACAGAAATTGCATCGTAATGGGACATTTGATGTAAAAAAGAGCAAAAACCCAATTAAATGACATTAATTACATATAAATCTTTAATAATATTTAATATTTTGTAAAAGATTACCACACTGTAAAAAATATTTTTCTTTTGTCAAATCAACTTAGATAATTAATGTAGTTCAGATAACATACTATTTTGAGTTTCTGTTGATTAAACCAATCGCCTTAATTGTATTAACTCAAATTTTTAATTTTAAGGCAACCAGGTAACTTACTTTTTTAAATTTAACCAGCAATTCTTTTTTACAGTGCAACAATTTGATCACAAAAAAAAAAAAAAAAAATTAAAAAATTGTGGAATCTGACTTTTGATGTAATACACAAAATTGTGTATATTTTGCATTTTTGCATGAAATCAAAGTCACAATACTATATATATATATATATATATATATATATATATATATATTACCTCTAGTACCTTCCATTTAATGTGTATTTTTTAAATAATTGATTTTAGAAGGACATAAATATTTTGCATGTACCTTCAATTATCAAACCATTAAAAATAACAGCTTTATATACACTTTGTGTATTATTTATTTACCTTTACATTGGTTCACTTTTGTTAAAAGCATTTTTCCTATAGTCACATTAGTATGCAAACTGAATATGGAGTCTAAATTGTATATCTTAAAAGTTTTTAATTTAATTTTTTTTTTTTTTGCCTATAATAGTTCTTGCAAAGTGTACATTATTATTGCTATTAAAACGTTAATAAATTTTACTCCAATAATATGTGTAACACGTAAACAAAGTATTTCTAAGAAAGCCTCTGTCGCATGTCAGTAAAGTCTTACACTCGTCTGTACTTGAGGTTATTCTTACCTGTTGCTGTAGACCAGCAGGGCCTCGTCTCACCTACAGGTGTCGCTTTTTGACTAAAAACACCAGAAGCGTTACTTGAATGACTGTGCACACTATTTGGAAGCTTTTGATGATGTTTTCCCCGCCGCTTCGTTGCCCATCGTCGGAGCTTTTGTCGTTTGCAGCCCATCTCTTCTCCAGCTGGTCTCCGATCAAGCGCAGTCGGTGCGCAAACGGCAGCGGAGCGCATCCGTGCGCGCACACGGAGTCTCCGAGCGCGCCTAAAGTCTGCTCCACCGGCAGACAGCACATCCTCTCTCGCGCGCTCTATCTAGCCTTCTTTTCCCGCTGCTGTGTTTGATTAGATGTGGAGAATGGTGTTTTGTTCGCCTGTCGATGGAACAGTGTGTGTTTGTTTCTGTCGGCGCTATGATTTATTAAAGTGTCACATGGTTTAGGGTTTACATCACCATCTCCCCAAAGACAGCGGTAATGGTTAACTCTTCCCTGTCCTGTTCTCTCGCGTCACGCGCTTTGTCTTTCTTGCAACGAGGGGGTGGTCGTGTAATTCACAGACATTACTGATTATGAATAGCATCGGTGATGTGTTGAATCGGTTGTGCTCATTCAAATGTGAGCAGTTACTCTATTTATGAGATTTTGTATGCATGTAAATATTAAAAACATCGGCTGCGTCTCAAACCCTACTGAGCTGCCTACCTAGACAGCATTCATAGTGCTCATATGTAGACAAGTAGAAAAAATGGTAAACGTGTAGTAGAATAGAAAATCTTTTATATGTAGGCTAATTTGTGGGTATTTTTTCTCATGCATTTCTGTTTGATATTTTTTGTAGCCAATCATGTGCATTTTTTCCAGAAAAGTTGAATGAGTGCATAAATGTCTATTCTATTCTATTCTATTCTATTCTATTCTATTCTATTCTATTCTATTCTATTCTATTCTATTCTATCCTTTTGTACATAGTTCTCACTGGCATTGGAACACCAGGACATTTTAAAACGGATAGGTTTTATTTATTCATTTATTTATTTTAACAAACGTAGTGCTAAAAAGCTTTTTAAAAAGAATAGAATAAAGAATAGAACAGAATAAAAAATGTCATAAAAAAGGAATAGAATAAAAAAGCTCATAAAAAGTTTATAGAAATCATGGTTGTAAAATTCCGATATTCCAAAATGCATCAGACAAATAATACCACTGAACTCATATAAATATTCCATTCTGTTCCATTTATAAAATGAGTATTATTTGTCTGCTAAATTGTACTGCTTATGACATGTATAAAACATGTCCCCACAACCTGATATTTATAAAAATTGTTATAAACAGAATGTCATTTTTCATCATGAAGATCCTTTATTTCACCTGCTACAAGTTCAGCATTGCAGTTAGTAATTTTGAAAAAATTATTTCAGTAATTTTGCTCATATTTTCTGTCACAATCATATCAGTGTTGCTCACACAAGTTATAAAAGGGATTTGATTTACCCAATTTCATGAAAATCCTATTAGCTGCAGAAACAACAAAACAAAATACTGCGTTTAATACATGTAACAAAATATGAATTCAATATATGAACCAGTAGTGCCAATTAATTCTTTCAGTATATTTGTCAATAGTTATAATAATAGGCCTACATAATTTAATTTGTCAATATAAATAATACAGTTATGTAGGCTATATCTGATGGTGCTGACCCATATTTAGTGATAAACGCACATTTAGTAAGAATTAGTTAATGGAAGAAGCAGGAGATGCTGAAATAATCAAAAATAATGATGCCTTTATTGCTTTCATGTTGAAGCCTTTCTCTCAAACCTCAGTAATGCAACATATTCTTTGCTTCAGACAAACATGTAGAATAGAGCAGACGTCTATCTTATACACGTGTAGTTTTATGCGTAATATAGCCGGTGCAGGATTTTTTGCTCGAAATGCTGTCTATGTAGACAGCTCACTAGTCTCTGAGACACAGCCATAGTCTTTTGTTGTAATTGTTCCTTTGGTTGGGTGAGGAATATGCGCCATGCGGAACACTTTACGTGAACATGATGTTCCAGCCGAGGCCATTTCGCGGTCGGATCACTGTTTGTTTTGATGGCAACAGCGATATTCCACAAGGCTTGCGTTTGAATATGACATTTAGAAATATGAATGAAAAAACGACGTGATTTAAAAGGGAATGGACGAGGATGAGCTTTTGGCCTTTCGAGAGCGCTGGAAACAGGAGTTAAAGAAAAACCCCAAGACATCCGGTAAAGACAAAGAGGGATATTTTGGGCATCTCAGTAAAGACAGTTCATCTGTTCACCAAAGCACCAGCTTTTGGGAGAAGCAGAGCAATGCGTCCCAGCAAACTCAGCCAACAGCAAAAGACCAGCCGGAGTACGTGTCGATCGCCGAGGGTTTGTTGGACGGCAGAAGCAGTCCACTACTGGACAGAATCGAGCAGGAGAGAACGCGCAGAAAGCGCGCTCCCGACAGCGACGCGCTCGACACAGACGCGCGCCCCAAAAAAGAAAACAAGTGCCAGAAACTGCTTGAACAGTTCCTTCAGGACCTGGTAACGCTCCTGTTATGTAGCTTTTCATGACATTAACTGTGCTTTTCTTAATAATAATCCTGGATATCATTTGTTTAGAATGAGGTGAATGACATCCCATTCTTTGATGTGGAGTTGCCCTATGAGCTGGCGCTAAAGATTTTCCACTTCCTGGGCAGAACGGATCTAGGACGATGTGCTCAGGTAAATATGAGTGCATACATGTCTATTATATTATATTATATTATATTATATTATATTATATTATATTATATTATATTATATTATATTATATTATATTATATTATACAGGATTTCCACAGACATTAGAATAGCAGGGACACAACCTTAAAGGGTTAGTTCACCCAAAAATTAAATTAGAGAAGTAGTAAAGACAAATAGTCAACATTTGATCAAACTTTGAAATAGTCAATGTGACTACAGTGGTTCAAACCTAATGTTATGTAGCGACGAGAATACTCTTTGTGTGCAAAACAAAACAAAAAATAACGACTTTATTCAACAATCTCTTTTCTTCCATGTCACACAGTTGACACAGTGAACAGTACAGGCTTCTGTGTTTATGTCCGAACACCGGCTCAGTATTGGCACTGCATTCACTGCGTCAACTGCGTAGGAGACTGACCAGGAAGAGGAAAAATTGTTGAATAAAGTCGCTATTTTTGTTTTGTTTTTGCGCACTAAAAGTATTCTCGTCGCTTCTAACATTAAGTTTGAACCACTGTAGTCACATGAACTGTTTTAATGATGTCTTTACTACTTCTCTGGACCTTGAATGTTGTAATTTTGTTACTTTCTATGGGAGATAGAAAGCTCTCAGATTTCATCAAAAATATCTTAATTTGTGTTCTGAAGATGAACTAAGGTCTTGCAGGTTTCATGAGGGTGAGTAATTAATGACAGAAATTTCATTTTTGGGTGAACTACCCTTTAAGCCAAGGCACTTAGTGACACACACAAACACACATGTTGGTTTTCCATGTTTTATGGGGACATTCCATAGACATAATGATTTTTATACTATACAAACTGTGTATTCTATACCCTACCCTTAAACCTAACCATCACAGAAAACTTTCTGCATTTTTACATTTTCAAAAAACATCACTTAGTATTATTTATAAGCTGTTTTCCTCATGGGGACCAAAAATGTCCCCACAAGGATATTGCTATCTTTGTGGGGACATTTTTTCCCTATAATGTAGGGTATACCTGAACCACACACTCACACACACACTGCTCTAGCTTGTTTGTTATTCTCGCCTTCTAATAAACCTGTAATGGAATTTTGTTTGAATACTGTTGGCTCTGTGAGGGATCATGCTCATGTTCCCTTATTGGATAAATCTATTTGGAAAAACGTTTCCTAATTGCATACATATACATGTAAAATATGTGATTTTTATGATTGGTTTTTATCACCTGGAAAATTCATTGAAATTCATCAATCCAGAGTCTATTTTATTCTAGGCTGCTGATAATGTATTGCATAATTACTGGAAAAAATTAATTCAGAGAAGGGGCTTTGGTTTCTCACCACCACAAAGCAACAAATTTGCTGTAATTGCAATCCAAACACTTCTTGTCTTGTGATATTTTTGTTTTATAGTGTTTGAAGTTCAGTGGTTAATATTCTTGTTTTAGGTGAGTAAATCCTGGAAGGTGCTGGCTGAGGATGAAGTCCTGTGGCATAGATTGTGTCTGGAGGAAGGTTATAACAATGGGGCAAGTATCTCTGACTCCCCCTGCTGGAAGAGCATGCTCAGAGACTGTCGCAACACAGAGAATGGGGTCAAGTCAAACTGGAAGGTAAGCACCATGCCTTTACAAACCCAGAATATATTTTATTCTTCAACAAGACATTTATATCATATTTATAGCAGACTAATATTTATTTTTATGTTCAACGAATTTATGACTTTAATTAATTATTTATTATTAATGATTAGAATTAATTTAAAAAAAAAAAAAAATATATATATATATATATATATATATATATATATATATATATATATATATATATATATATATATATATATATATATATATATATATATATATATATATATATATATATATATATATATATATATATAATCTGAGATGCAAAAGTAATAACATTTTTCTTAAACTATTTTAAAAATTTTTAAATGAACAGAATCGTGTTGGATCCATTCGTCACCTGCAGTACGAGTTAGGAAAGGTGTTGTGTGATGTCAGTTCCTGTGCTGGTCTTGTTATCGCTGGGTGTGTTACTAAGGCATATTTAATTAATAAGCTGCATGTTTTCAATTATCCAAACACTACCAATCATATAATCATTGAATGCAATTAATCTGTTCTACACAGCTACACTTCTGGGGATGTCCGTCTGTGGGACACTCTTCACTGGGACAAATCCTACCTGCACACCACACATTCCATCAGAGATGAAACCCCTGCACCTTACGTTAGTCATGTACGTGTCAATAAGACTGTAGCTACAGCTGCTTATGAGAATGGTAAGAGATTTTCAGTTTTTTTTCACCATCTTCTTTTTGCACTTCTTTGCTACCATTAGTAAACTACATTAATTAGCAAGAACTAGCAATAAAAAAAAATACTTCCAAAAGAACTTCTAAAATTTCACGATTTACTATTTTTTTAAAAAATCAATTAAAATCAAAAGTAGTTTCTGTTAATATTATTTAAAAGTACACTATGTAACTTTTGTTCAAAATGAACAAAATTGAAATAATAAGTCAATACATCATCAATCCTTGTTCCAAAACGTGTTTTTGTCTTACCCCTGTCGGATGGTTTTCACAAGAAATTGCGTAAATATGTCACTGGCATGTCTCATCATGTCTGTGGATGGAGAAAAAATATAAACACTTGTAACTGGCTTACCATAGTGAATCAGTTGCTCCAGCTATTTTGACGTGTGTTTGGTGTGGAGTGGCATAGGTTAGTTGTCACAACTAGATGCAGCTAAAATTTACAACAAGAAAGGTTGATATGGAGTAGCTAAATCTCCAACCTTCGGGGAATCATCTGTTTTTTAAAAGAAAAGAAAATGCAGAACAGAGGAGAGTCTCCTGGCAAAAAGTGAGCATGACAGAGCTCGAAATCATTGGAATCAACATTGGCTTGGCTTTTCTGAGATGGCAAGAACTGAGGGATTTGAAATGTTGTAAAAGCAGATGCCATTTTTATTGTTCAACAGAAGAGTAAGCTATTTTGTGCATAAATTGCCATATGTAGCTCTCGAACAGAGTTCATTGTAAAGCATTATCTATTGCGAAATGTCATTTGCATCCTCACAGACATGCAGAGCCGAAGCACAGACAAATCAATGTTCTTCTGCAAAATCCATGCAGTTTTGTTTTTTAACCATTAGAGGGCCAAAAGTTACATAGTGTACCTTTTTATTTAAGGCAAGACATGTCAGGTGAATAATGTAACTAATGTAATTAATATACATCACCATACTTACCCATTTTCCCCAGATTATACAAAGAATTGCAAAAACAATTTGTGTTCTGAAATGTTATGTTTGTATATGCAAATTAGGAATGATATAATTAAAAATGCACTAATTTGTATACATTTCCAGAACAGAATTTGAACATGTTGAAAAGGTTCAAATTCTCGTTTCATTTTGTTGACATATTAGACTTAACGATTTACAGAGGGGATTGTGGATATCTCCATTTTATCACTCCATTGATTAGTTATCACTCTGCTAATTGAACTCATTTCATAATTGATGAACTTTACACAGTTATTGATCAACACTGAACTGACTTTAGCTGAATAATAACACTATTGTCTTTTTTAGAGCTGCTTTACAGCAGAATTGAATCCTGTTTGCAACATTTTCCTGTTTATCCCTGTAAAGCTGCTTTGAAACAATCTGTATTGTATAAAGCGCTATATAAATATAGTGACTTGACTCCATAAATCAGGATAGCCAGAAAATCACCATGTTTTTAGGAAGAAAATGTTATATACAATTAGGCAAACCCTTCTGTAAAAACCTATAGAATATGAATAGAAATAAAACTAGAGATTTGTTGTATGTAAGTGCTATTGAAGTGGAATTTCTGAGTCAGTGCATGAGGAAAACAGCCTTTAAAGATATGTATTATAATTTACATCTACAGACACAAATGGATAAAGTGCAATAAATAAACACTTAAAAGTGTATTTTGGATGTTTTCTTTTCACTATTCTGAATTTATTTAAAAAAAAGCCAAATAGCTCAAAATTTACAAATGCATGAAAAAACAACATTTTTGCGTATAGAGTCTTGCCTTAATAGACCTGAGCTAACATGAACTAACAATATTACAACAAACGTAACAAATGTATTGCTCACTATTAGTTATTGATGGTTAATGCTTTTCACTGAAATGGTAAATCTGATAATAATTTTTATGTACGTTTAGGGTGTGTAGATGTGTGGAGCACTGAAACCGGTCTTGAGCCCATTCACCAGTACCAGCACCTACGTAGGGTTCATGCACTGGATCTAAGTCCTGACAGTCCGGCTTTGGCCTCTGCATCAGGACCAGATGTGCGGGTGGATGCACCAGATGAGAAGGGCTACTGGAGATCAAGATGTCTTGTTCAGTTACCAACGACTGTAAGTCTAATCTTAGACATGCAGAGAGGATGCCAACCATAGTAACAGTTGACAAAATGAGTCATGCATGTGGGTGATTTTGGCACCAGCAAGGCATTCCATAGAATTAAACTGTTTGTTGCATCCACAACTCATGTATTCATCAGAGAAACTGTGTGTTTTTTCAGGTAGATGGGGTATTGGTGGTGCCAGGGAGACGGGATTTCCCTTTGGTCACAGTATGGGCAGGTGAGAGTGTTTACCTGCTGGATTCCAAATGGAAGGAAGAACAGGAGCCAAGAATTCTTCACTATGTGTACGGCCATCCAGTAACCTGTGTGGACGTGTCACCCTGCAGAGCAGCACTGGGGATCAAGAGCTGCGGATGGGGGATGAATGACGGTGGCAACAAGGTATCTGTGTCCTGAATCCTGAAAAAAAAAAAAAAGTATAATTTTTTCCACAAAGATATAAAAAAACAAAACAAAAAAACATCATATATAATACATATTAGGGCTGCACAACGATTAATTGCGATTAATCATTTTCAAAATAAAAGTCTGTGTTACGTAATATGTGTGTGTGTTCTGTGTATAATAATTATGTATATATAAATACATGCACATACATGTATAAATTTAAGAAATGTATACATGTATAAATAAATATATTTATATATATTTTATATTACATATAAATATAAATATTTTATATATACATATAATTTATTATTATATTATACACAGAACACACACACATATTACGTAACACAGACTTTTATTTTGCAAATCACGATTAATCGTTATGCAGCCCTAATACATATAAAATACATATATGCATATGAAATATGTTTTCAACATTGATAATAATCAGAAATGTTTCTAGAGCAGCAAATCAGCATATTAGAATGATTTCTGAAGGATCATGTGACACTGAAGACTGGAGTAATGATGCTGAAAATTCAACTGTGTCATCACAGGAATAAATTACATTGTAAAATACATTAAAATAGAAAACGGTTATCTTAAATTGTAATGATATTTCACAATATTTATTTTTTTATTGTATTTCTGTTCTATTAAATGCAGCCATGGTGAGCATAAGAAACTTCTTTCAAAAGCGTAAAAAAAACCAAACTGACCCCAAACTTTACTTTAGAGCCTATATACTTTCTTAATATAAAAAAAAAAAAAAAAAAACTGTATAATATTAAAACAACTTACCTTTTTTGGTGTTTTTGCCTTTATTGCAGTACAATAGTATAGAGTAGACAGAAAGTGAAGTGGGAGAGGGGGATGGGATCAGGAAAGGTGCACAAGTCAGAAACTCGTGTCGCCCGAAGCGTAATCGTGCTATATGTCAGAATGCTGCCCACAAGGCTATCGACTTCAACAAAATGCCTTTCTTTTGGTGCCTGACCTCACCAAGCACTCCTATTTTTCAATACCATTCTGTTATGCAATGCCACTTTTCATAATCCATTTAATTTATAATAAATTAAATCAAATCCCGCCATACATTTTTCCCATTGAATATCTTATTGTCAGTGTAGAAAACTAATGGGGCACATCTTGCTGTACCATACAGGTTTGAGAGACCACTTCTGATAAATGATTGGCTATTTTTACAGAAGGAGGCAAATTTAATTTCTTCCTCCATTTCCCGTTTTAAGCTGCCTTTTATGTTGCACCATTTGCATATCCATTCTGATTGGTTAATTTATGCATCAGAGGAGACATTAGATTTTCGAGATTTGATTTTTTTAAAGCTGTCACTGACCAGAGTAATCTCTTACTAAAACAACATTTAATTTGATCATATTTTCTGTTTTTAGATTAATATAAAATAAATTTTTGAGGCTGAGCCTCCCTGGCCATTTCTGGCAAAATGCCTCAGATGTAATGCTTGAGTATGACGCATTTCAACAAATGGTAGTGGTGAAATTTACACCGTGTTGACTTGATTTTTTTATTGTACACAACATTTAAAGCTTAAGTGTGTAATTTCTGAGGCACAGAATAGTAGAAATTATGACTATTACCAAGTTTACCATTGGTTAGAGAGCAATGTCCCTCCTAAACTTCATCTTTTAATTGTGCAAAAGTCTTGTTCTTATATTGCATGATGTAAGTATTAGTAGATGCTTTGTCCAAAGTGAACTACACTACATTATTACAAGGTCAATGGGGATTGAGGTGTAACCTGAGGTTTAGAGCATTGCTCAAGGGCACAGTGGTGATATTTTATGTATCATACCTCATGAGTTTTGAACCTACTGTTTTTTTGGTACACCTGCTTTGACCACTAAACCACACCACCACATGATGTCAACAAGTGCGCCTGGTGATCTCTTGTGGACGATCCCTGTTGTTTATATAATTTGAGCCCACCGGTGAAGTGCATTGTGACCGTATTCCCAAAGTCACGATAAATAAAAAGTTGCTCTGTGCTCATGTTGTTATCTTAGGAATAGACTCGTTACTTTAATTAACTCAAACTTTGGTCCCAATGCTTCTCCTAAGAGTCCCTAGTTTGTTTCTAACCTTATCATGTCGTAGATGGTGCAAAGCAGTGTTATTTTAGTATAACTAATATACTACACTCATATAAATAAAGGGTCCAAAAGGGTTTTTTCACAGTGATGCCATAGAAGAACCATTTTTGTTCGCCAAAATAACCTTTCAGTAAACAATTCTTAAAAGAACCTTTTTTTTGTGTGTGTGTGTGTGTGTGTGTGAAGAACATTTAAAAGAATCTTTTGTGGAATGGAAAGGATTCATGGATGTTAAAGGTCTTTCATTATACCATAGTTGCCAATAAAGAACCTTTATTTTTAAGAGTATATCACAATTTTTGTTAAAGGGTTAGTTCACCCAAAAATGAAATTTCTGTTATTAACTACTCCCCCTCATGTTGTTCCAAACGCTTAAGACCTTCGTTCATCTTCAGAACACAAATTAAGATATTTTTGATGAAATCCAAGAGGTTTCTTTATCACACATAGGCAGCATATCATTGCACCTTTCAAGGCCCAGAAAGGTAGTAAAGTCATCATTAAAATAGTCCATGTGACTACAGTGGTACAATCTTAATTTTATGAAGCGACGAGACAAAAATGACTTTATTTAACAATTTAACAAAGCAGTGCAGTGCTTCCGTGTTCTACGTCAGAACACCGACTTTTGGCCCTCTAGCGATTAAAAACAAAACTGCATGCATTTTGCAGAAGTACATTGTTTTGGTTGTGCTTTGGCTCTGCATGACAGTGTGGATGAATATGATTATCCCACTGCTCAAAATTATTCACTAATAGGCTTAACCAGTTAAGATGGAAAGGATTTCAAGCTTACTAGCTGAAGATGTACTGTAGATTTACCCTTTAATAAACACGTTACTTCCTTGAAAATAAATTCCAGCACAGAGACAACCATCATGAATGACCCTTCACAATAGATAATGCTTTACAATGAATTTGAGGTTAGACAGAGGTTAGAGAGCTACATATGGCAATTTATCTGTTCAATAAAATACCTTACTCACCTGTCGAGTAATTAAAACAGCATTGCCACATTGCTTTTGCAACATTTCAAATCTCTCAGTTCTTGCCATCTCAGAAAAACCAAACTAATGTTGATTCTTATTTTATTACGAGCTCTGTCACATTATCTTTTTTTTTTAAACAGGTTCAAGATTTAGCTGCTCCATGTCAACCTTTCTCGCTCATTGTGACAACTAACCTATGCCCCTCCCACACAATACACGCGTCAAAGTAGCTAGAGCAGCTTTTCTCGATTTACTGATATGACGCTCGGTCTAAAATATAAACACTCATAACAGCCTTACCATAGTGAATCAGGGTAAGACAAAAACACATTTTGGAAGAAGGATTGGTGATGTATTGACGCATTATGTACATTTTGTACATTTTGACTTCTTATTTATATTTTCTGTTTTAATTTTAATATATTTAGTTAATGTTTTATTTAAAGTAATGCATGGTTTTCATGGTTTTGATTTTAGTTTTAGTTAACGATAATAACCCTAGTGCAAAGTTTCTCCAGAGCTTTGAGTTTGAGCCGGTGCAGTCTTGTACTCGTACTCTCCTGATTAAGCCCAAACATCATGTGAAAATAGACCTTAAAATAAACCTCTCCAAATCACAATAGTCCTCCCTGCAAGTCCCCAGCGTATTTATGCAACCATTTAAATAGACAGCATTCGTGTCTGGGGGGAGATCAGCGCTCGAGGGGGAGGGATGGGTTTTCTCAGGGGAAACTGGTAGTTTTTCAGTGAAGCGACAGGCGTACATGTTGACAGTAATCAGATGAGTGCTTGATAGATGGATGCAGATGGTGTCCTGTTGTATCACACAATGCTTTGGCTCTCTTTCTGCACTGACATCACCCCTATTTAAACACTCTCATTAACCAAACGGGCACCGGGGCGGCTATTTAGAGTGAGCCGAGAGTTTGAACGACAGGACAGTTTGTCAAAGTCAGCCTCTAGTGGACTGTCTTGTTTCACTATTTAATGGAAGGTGTTACAAGAATATTTCTTGTTGCTTATCTTGTCATACTAATTTTTGAAAAAATTATTTTTGCATTTCCTAACAATACTGATATTCATAGAACATAGGCAGTGAAATGCTTCTTCTGCAAGAAGACTATGTTGTACATTTTTAGTATATGGATATTACTCCCTGCTGAAAAAAACTGTTTATACCAGTTTAAGCTTAAACTTGCTGGTTAAAGCTGATTTAAGCTGGTCTTCCAGCTTGGCCAACAGAAAAGTGCCCAAACCCTTCTAAAAGCTTTCTTACACTCTAAAAAAATGTTGGGTTGAAAATGGACAAACCCAGCGATTGGGTTGTTTTAACTACCTGCTGGGTAGTTTTATTTAAACCAACTATTGTTTAAAAATTGCTATATGGCTAGCTTAAAATGAACCCAAAATAGTTGGGAAATTAAAAACCAGATGCAATTAGAGGCAACAATAATAGAAAAAAGGTGAATGTTTATTAATAATCTTTAATATTTTATTAATCTAAATTTAATAGTTTAATAGTTTATTAATATAAATTTATTAATAAGCAATTTAATAAATGTTTATTGTTTAATAATTATTCATTGAACATTAATAAATGTTCATTTCCAACATACTTTGGGTTAATTTTAATTAAGCAATACAGTAATTTTTAAACAATAGTTGAGTTAAATAAAACTACCCAGCAGGTTGGGCAAACATTTAACCCTACCGCTGGGTTAAAACAACCCAATTGCTGGATTTGTCCAATTTCAACCCAACTTGGGTTGTTTTTAATCCAGCATTTTTTAGAGTGTGCAAGGGTAAAAAACTGCTTATGTGAACATTTTCCCCTTCCTTTAGTTTAATGCATCTCTCTTTAGTTTATGATCTCAGGACTTTATCTGACACTATTATTGCAGCACGTTGTGCAGGAATCATACTCATTTGTTTCATGTTGTGTCACTCCTCTGTGAATACTCCACAAGCTTTCATTCTAACAATTCATGATTAGCACCTTTCGCATCCGTGTGTGATGTCATGTCTGTCAGCCGTGTTGCATGTTGACAGGATTTTCAAACTGCGAGAGGGAAGTCAGATGTGCCAGAACTGACGCTGGTGAATCCAAGGTGTTTGTGTGCTATTAAATGAGAAGACATATGCCTCATTAAAACTTGTCAAAAACAGGTGGCAAATGGAGTTCACTATCTGTGAGGTCACAGAGTGAGTCATACATCATGTTTTGGTGCTTATTTTTGAACTTGAGCACATTCGGATGTTTGAATTACTGTTATTACTACTGCACGTCTATGATTACATGTAATGATTAGGATGAGATTGGGATCTCAGCAGTTTTTACCTAGACGTCTAGACCCTTTTACATGTTTTAATCTGTATTGGTTTGTTTTTTTCCCTAGCTGCTGTGTATAGTGTATGTGCTGGTCAACTGTGTTATTTCAGCTTTCTTTTGACATCATCTTTGTCTTTAAGTTGGAAGGTTGGAAGCTCTGGGCATCTGTTATGTATGTGTGTGTTTGAAGCACTGACCCAGACACACACACACGCAGATCATGCTGGCAAACCCTGAGGCACCACTTTCATGTTCAGCAGCCAGATAGGCTGGTGAAAATGTGGCACACTGTTGCACCTCCAGGTGCTGAAATTCAGAGACATAGAGCAGTGTCTCGTGAGATCAGTATGAATCTGATTAACATCTCCACTTTGATCAACAGAACTTCTAGAAGATATAAGGGCTTGAAAATTTAGAATTATACCAAGTATTACAGGACACATTACAAGAGTAAATAATGATTTTAGTTATATTTAACAGTTTTGGTTTCTACCTGATTGATTGATTTTTATTGTCATTGTTCATTAAATTAACATGTCCATTAAATTGACAATAATAAATGCAACCTAAAAGCACTAAAAATAGCTTTAAAAACCTGCTAATAAAATAACAAAATTACAAATAATATACCTAGGAAAATGTCTAATGACTACCAAACTACCTTTCAGAAAACATCAAAGGATTATAATTACCAACTGTTTTAATTTGATTTTACTGATTTGTAATGTTGTATCACTTGTGATCATTTGTGATGTTTCATCCAGCACAAAGTGCTATATTTGCTTCATTGCATCATTATAGGTACTAAGGCTTAATTTTAGATTTAGATTTTTTTTTTTTTTAAATATTGTAGAATTTTTAAAAATTGTAATTTTGTAAATTATTATTAAATGGCAATAATTGTTTATTTACATGCTTGAACCATTTTTATTATTATTTTTTATTTGAATTTTTTTTATATTTACTATTTTATTTTATTATTTTTAATTAAAGTTTAAAATAAATAAACAATTACCAACCGCTAAGTTGTTGATCACAAAAAAGCTAAGCCCGCTCTGTGAAACTGGGCCTTAATCTTTACTTCAAAACATTTTATTACACTACTGTGTATCATTTAAATATTTGACTCCAAATATTTTTTTCTATAAGATTTTTGTTTTAGATTTGTGCTGTTAAAGGATTAATCGAAATTAATTGCATCCAAAATAAAAGTTTGTGTTTACATAATATATATGTGTGTACTGTGTATATTTATTATGTATATATAAATACATACACATACATGTGTGTATATATAAGAAATATTTACATATACGTGTGTATGTGTATGTGTGTGTGTGTGTATATATATATAATATATATATATATATATATATTAGTTTTTATTTATTTGATCAATAATACAGTAAAACAGTAATATTTTAAAATATTTTTATAATTTAAAATAGCTGTTTTCTATTGTAATATTTTTTAAAATGTAATATATTCCTGTGATGTAAAGCTGTATTTTCAGCACCATTACGCCAGTCTTCAGCGACACATGATCCTTAACCTTTTCCTACATTCTTATAACAGATTTCCAAAAGTATTCATTTATTTTAAAACAATCTGACCCCAAATGTTTGAACAGTAGTTTACATGTTAATAAAGTGAAAATGGTGTATTTTCACATGACAAAATTCAATTTTGATGCAAGTAACAGGGTGATGTGTATATTAAAATGATATTTGTTAAATGTGCTCAACCACAACTCAGCAGCTAAATCACTGTTTACTTGTGTGAATGTCTCCATAACCTCCTGAATCCTGTAATGATGAATAAATCCCCAACATAATCCCAGTAGTCTGTCTTCCTGCCAGTGACATATGCACTCATCGCGGATTCATTCTAATCAGCTTTCCTCCACAAGTCTTTACATATTGTAGCTTTACATATTGGAAGCTTTTCTCGTGTCTTGATGACAAACTCCCATTGGCTGTAATTTTTGGGTCCTCTCAAGGATTTTGGCTGGCAGCACGGTGGCTCACAATTAAGTGTGTCTGGCCCAAACTGAAGGCACTAAACAGCTGGCATGAGCTCAAATCTGACATCATGCAGTTCTTCTCTCTTCTCTCTCTTTTGTTTAACATCTCTATCTGTTGCCTCAAAGTTTGCATCCAATTTGGCTCATGCTGTTGTCTGTCCTTTGCTCACTGTTTAAATGGCAGCTGATGCAATCAGTTAACCAGTCTCTTTTTTAGGATTGAATTACCTCAGAGACTGTTTTATGTGAGCGGATTAGTCAAAAGCTTCAGCTGTTTTAAAGCACCTGCAGGAAACTGATGGTACAACAATCAATAATTGAACACTTTATTTTTCTGTGATCTCAAGTGAGGTGGAAGTGAGTATCATGGTTTGAAGTTTAAAAATCCTGCTTCCTAATATATTGAAGGAACACTGTAAACCCTAATGCTTAAAACATTTAATTGGTTTGAGTAGGGTAAAGTTAAATTAAACAAATTAGTTCAATCAAATTCACTTCTGTGAGTATTGAGAACTTTCTTTTTATTTTGCATTCACAAAACTGACACATTCTAAGTAATCTGAATTGAATCTGAGTTTTATGAATGTATTTATTTTAATTTAGAACAACTTAAATTTAACTGGAACTGGGCTGGGATTTCCCAGCATGCTTTTGCTATGCTTTGACACTCAAAAGGGAGAGTAAATGCTAAAATTAAGCATTATAGAGTGTTTTTTTTTTTTAAGTGAGTGATAAAGGGCCCTATTTTAACAATATAATGTTCTGAAGTGCATGGCGCAGGTGCACTTACACCGTGTCCGAATCCACTTTTGCTAGTTTAACAACGAAAAATGGTCTAAAAGGGTATTACCTAGTCTCTTAATCAGTCATAGGTGTGTTTTGGGCGTAACGTGCAATAAACCAATCAGAGTGTCATCTCCCATTCCCTTTAAAAGCCAGATACGCTTGCACCATGGCGGATTTGCTATTTTCATGGCGGAATTTGCAAGTGGATTATTGCAACTTTTATTTTTAATATTTAGCATGTTTGTGTGCTGCTGCGCGTCCCTGTGTGTGTAACAAGGAGAGTGTATGTGACTTATGCACCCGCCTATAGGCGCATATTACTAACGCGCCCTTTAAATAACAAAAATAAATAAATACTGCGGCATTAACTCTAGACCAGGTTTTTGTTGATCAATGGCCCAGTCATTTTCAGTTGCCTCAAAATAGCAATGTGGCAACAATGCACCTGAACACACCTCGTTTTCGAACCAGCAGGCCCATGGGCGAACAGATGGGCGAAAGTGCATTTGCTGTTTAATCAACATGGAGCAGGACGTGAAAATGATAACTGCATCGGGCTGAAACTAGCAAAAAACGCACCCTGGTGTCGTGCCTGGCATTGCATTGCGCCAGGTCTATGATCGGGCCCTTAGTAGTGTTTAATATTTTGCTATGCTAATTTAGAAGAGTGCCTGTTATGTTGGGGGTTACCATCATGGTGACAAGTGGAGTATGAGCTTAGTTTGTGAACAGATATAGGTTAAATGTTCTATATTGCCATACTCTTTCAGCAATTGCTATGCAATTCTAATGCTATCAAAGCATTAGCTGTGTATAAGTCGGGTGTGCCTCATACGTCCTGAAAAGTGAAGCTGTGGGCTCGTTGATCGCCCCCCCTGGTGGCTGGATGCAGTACAGGTCATAAATCTGTCGGAGCTTCGAGGGGAGAGTGAAGATAACGAACTATTAATTTTAAATTTCTGCATTATTTCACACTGACAAAATGAGTTGTTCAGCATTAAACTGTACTAACCGACCTACAGCATCTGACGGATCACTGAACTTTTTTCGGTAACGTTGAATGTGGGCATTATAAGCTAATTAATAAATGTTATTAGTTAAGATAGCACGCCTAAAATTAACCATGACGGGAAAAAGCAGGTGATCGTTATCTGAAAGTTACTAATTATTTTTATGGGTATAAAATAATAATTAGCAGGACAAAACTAATGATAGCCTACTCTAATTAATTATAGAGCACTGTCTACACCAGTCGATCTCCTGTAACATTAGTTTAACTTGATTTAAAATGGCAGGACCGTTTCTGACATTTTAGAGTTGTTTCTAGTGGCATATTATATTAAGTTTATCTACTGAATTTGCGGTTTCAAAAATATTATTGGTCTAGAAACAGAACATAGCCTATTATTTTATAGGTAGAATTTTAAATTGTGTACAATTTATATAGCCTATTTAAAATACAATGATGACGCAGTCATCTGGGCGGAAGTTTGATACCGCGACTCCGGCTCCATTGTCGATTCCTTCTGCGCATGCCCAGGCTCCAAACTAAAGTTTTTGTCTAACACGTCAGTGGCCATCATCATACGTTTTACATTCAGTTCATTACAATGGAAGGAAGCGGCGTCGCGGTGTCCATCTTTTTTTACAGTCTATGGTAGAAGTGCATAGTGTATAGTGCGTCATTTGGGACACAATTAGCAAGTGTTACCAATTAGAAAGTTAGCATTTATTGAATTAGATAAAAGCTAGCCAAGTATTCCACTACTAGAAATATTTAAATTGAGATTGCATGATAATTTTAAGTTAATTTTGTGAATTAGCTTACTCAAATATGTTCAGAGTAAATAAAATGTATGAGTAAAAATCTGCCAGTTCTGTGTGCTGAAAATGCAAAGCTGAATTTTCACCAGTTTTCAGTGTCACATGATCCTTCACAAATCATTCTAATATGCTGATTTGTTGCTCAAGAAACTATTGTTATGATCATGTAGGAAACAACTGTTGATAATGATTTGCTTAATAATGCTTAATATTTTTTATGGAAACTGCCTGTGATAAATTTTATTTTTTAGGATTTTTTTTTTTTTTTTTAGAAAGTGTAAAGTTAAAATCAACAGCATTTATTTTTGCTTTACTTGAATTGCATCTTTTGTTCAATAAAAGTATTCATTTCTTATTAAAAAAAATATATATATTATTGACACCCAAATTTTGTATGGTAGTGTACTGGTCAGCTCAGTGGAACATCAAATCTCTTTAGATAAAAGCATCTACATAATGAGAATCTTTAAAAAGCTATAATGCCAGTTAAACAGGTTGTTTCTGTTGGTTTATACTGGTTGTGTACCTGAAATGTTGAAAGTGTTTTAGAAGTTCAGAAGGCATGCGAGACTTGAGAAACGTGTTAACTGGCATCTGTGGATGCAAGCTGTGGGCCTGACATTTGAACCTTAGCAGGTGTTACCGCACAATCCTGCCAGTTTTACAATCTATCTTCCATCTCACCAGGAGCAATCGTCCTCTCTCCTCAGATTCAGGTGTACAGCCTGGAGACCAGCCAGTGTGAGCTGACCGTCGGGAACTCGGCAGGAGACTTCACCTGCGTCAACTTGAAAGACAGCCCTCCTCACCTGCTGGTGTGTGGGAACAAAGACAGGCGGTACGACACACTCGCAAACATGTGTACCTCATCTATCACTGTTACATTGGCACACACACACATGTTTCTGTCTGGCAAATTAAAGCCTCCTGTGACTTGAGTTTCCTAAATGTGGAGAGTTTGATGAGTTCCGACAAAATAGTAGCACTCTCATTTACACCTGCAGCTGGTGTGAATTGTTTTTTTTTAGGTTGTATTGCATTTCTCTAATTCAACTAGTTTTATTTTTTAGGGTTGAGGAAACGTTTTGAATGTGTGTATACTGTACATCATGAAGCCTGTTGAGCTTTGGTGTTCTTTGGTGCTTTGGTGAGCTTTGATGTTCATGTGTGACAGGTTTGAATTGTGTGCTTATCTCATTCCTCACTCTCATCCTACTATAGGTGAATGTCACAAAACCTTTTAAGAGCGTGTTTTGCATAATAATATAACTTAGATTACATATTTTTCAGTTTTACTCAAATTAGGGTGATGCAAAAATGAGTACACCCCACAACAAAAACTACTACATCTAGTACTTTGTATGGCCTCCATGATTTTTAATGACAGCACCAAGTCTTCTAGGCAAGGACTGAACAAGTTGGCAACGTTCTTCAAGAATGACCTCTTTTAGAGACTGGATGCTGGATGGAGAGTGATGCTCAACTTCTCTTCAGAATTCCCCATAGGTGTTCGATTGGGTTCAGATCAGGAGCCACTGAATCACTTTCACCCTGTTCTTCTTCAGAAATCCAACAGTGGCCTTAGATGTGTGTTTAGGATCATTGTCATGTTGGAAAAGTGCACGACGACCAAGGGCAAGGAGTGATGGTAGCATCTTCTCTTTCAGTATAGAGCAGTACATCTGTGAATTCATGATGCCATCAATGAAACGCAGCTCCCCGACACCAGCAGCACTCATGCAGCCCCACATAAGGACACTTCCACCAGCATGTTTCACTGTAGGCACCATGCATTTTTCTTTGTATTCCTCACCTTTGCAACGCCATACAGTTTTGAAGCCATCAGTTCCAAAAACATTTATCTTGGTCTCATCACTCCAGAGTATAGAGTCCCAGTAGTCTTCGTCTTTGTCAGCATGGGCCCTGGCAAACTCTAGGTGGGCTTTTTTTGTGCTTGGGCTTTAGGAGAGGCTTCTCCAGCACCCATGCATGCCATTTTTCTGCAGTGTACACCATATTGTGTCACGGGAAATAGTCACAAATATATATAGACAAAAGTAAAAAGTAAAAAAAGAAAAGAAAAGAAAAAAGTTTCATAATGTCCCAACACACATAATATTCAAGTCATAATTTTCTTTTGACTCTGTTTCACCCCAAAACACTATAATTTAACATTATAATAATAAGAATATGCTGAATTATTGACATTTTAAACATTTTTTGCTAAAAATTAATTTACGTGGGGTGCGTTTCCCAAAAGCATCGTTAGCCAATAACATCGCAAATCATCCGTCATTACTAACATAGTTCTGCGATTTGGTGTTTCCTGAAACTAGTTCAAACGAACATTCGCAAACTGCATCTCAAACTTGTGTGGTTGGAACAACAGCTCTCGAGCTGTGGTTAGAAGCATAGTTTCTTGTTTTTATGACATGTGGACTGAATAAATCCTTATCTTGAGCAAAATAAGCAAGCTGACATTAAGTACAATGTATATCTTTTATTTCGAATATATTCAAATGGCATTTACATGTTTTAGTTTGTCAAGAGATTTTAAGCACCGTTTTTGAAGAGTGCGCATGTGCATACATGCTCTAGTATGTAAGAACGAGCCTATGATTGAATCTGGAAATAAAGCAAAATAACTGACAAAAATGTGAAGTAGTCCTCAGATTACATGTCTGTCTGTAATTTATAGCAGAAAATCTAGCATTAATTCGATCTCAAACGGATTCATTTAAAGAAGTTGTTACTCCACCACCTGCATGATATCATTCACCAACGTGGCTGAACGACAATATGGTCATGACTAGCTATTGATTTGCTCAACTACGCATCTTACTATGGTAGCGAAGCTGCGAGTTTCGTTGTTGTATGTGAAACGCATTCCTGGGTACTGCCATGTTTGCATGATGCATGCAATTTTTTTTTACATTCTTTAGCAATTTATTCGCATTCTATTCACTTTTCCAAGTAGGAATTTGGAAATTCTGGCTTTGCAAGTTGAAAAAAAGTTTAAAAAGCATATTAAGATTCATCTAAAGAGTAGAAAAGAAATGATGTGATTTAAGAGGGCAAATCGGGACACAAAATCGAACCTCCCCCATGTGCACCACAGCTCACTGTATCTGGAGCACATGCGCTAACCGCTAGACCTCAGCTCTGAGAACAGAAGTTTTTGATAAATATGCTGGTTCATTGTTTACTGGTCACATACAGAAAATTTGGATAGTTTAATAGATTTGCATTAGATATACAAGATTAAAGCACTTAGAATAAAACCCTCCTAATTATTTCCAAAGTGGAAAAACTTTTTCCCCCACAGCTGTGGTCCTTTCAAAGCACGACAAGCACTCTGTCTTGCTCTCAACTATTTTTGGCTTACCTTGAAAATCATTTTACGGAAAGCATTTGAAAAGCTCAGGCACTTATAGAAGTGGGAATGGGAATAATGAAAGCTCTCGGTTTGAAAGGATGGTGTTATTGTCAGCGGTGCATCACCGAGGGCTATTGATTTAGTGGACAAAGAGATGTTGGAGACGAGGAGAGATGCGGTACATCTGGCCAGCGGACTCAATACAGAAGCACAAGCACGGTCCACATCTGATGCTTGCGTCTCAATTAGTCTTTGCCGAATAAAGAGCCATTTCATTGACACTTGTGACAGCGGGAGCGCTACTTTGGCAGGTGGAGAGATGCTTGGCAGGTCTTTGTAAATAAATTCCAACTGCATCTTCGCTCAGACACTATATAGAGTGCCAAGAGGGAGGACATGATGTCTCTCTGGCCAGCTGCGGTGTCTTTTAAAACATCGCTTTTTTGTGTCTTTCCCTGTCTGTCTTTCCACGGTTACAACAAAGCAAAAGCTCTCACCTTTTGTTGGTCTTTGATGAATGAGCGAAGCGAAACACTCCTTGGAGTGTCATTTTGGCTGTAATGATTTGACCCCATCTGATTCATCGGCGGGCAAAACACCAAACAGCCCAGAGGAAATGAGGGCTTGGGTCCTGCCCTTTATTAGCGTGGCCAAAGGCCAGGACCTAATGCATCAGTTCTGCTTTCTAATTTGTTCAGCCTCAGTGCTGTGGAGAGAGAAGAATCTCTGTTTCTGTTGTTGTGCCTGATTGGATCTGCCTGGACAGACATCTGAACAGGAAGTGTATACAGATAGAAGACATAAGTGATGGGTATGTTCAGCATCATGCATGAAAATTGTGAACAGATTGATGATGGTTGTTGCTTTTTTGGAAACCGAAACATTTATGGATGAGTGTCCTCAACATTGTTGGGGAAGCTTCTGCCTTCTGATTTTATTAGTCATTTAAGAACCCTTCTTTGATTTAAAAAAAAAAAAAAATCACATGCTAATTTATATAGTGCATTAGTGTCCACCCACTTTTTCATCAGCATTGGTTCCAGAACCATTTTTTTTTCCCCACAGGGATTTAAAAAAAAGTATTTGTTAAAGCATTATGAGCCATGAACCATCTTAACTAGCTACAAAGTGAATCACAATATTAAAGGTGTTAAAGAGGATGTTTTGTTTTATACATTTTTGCAATATTACTTGAAACTGTCTTTACTAACTGATAAAAGACTATTTATTAGGTGCACTGAAAGGAATAATATTAATATACATCATCTGTGCACGAGGTAGGACCTTAAAAACATCAGCCAATCTGCCGATGATCGCGTAAACGATTGGCCCTCTGGCTTGTCAATCACTGTCGTGGCGTTCCTTGTGAGAGACGTGCGCGGCTGCGCGCTCCAGTAACTTTCCATACTCCACAGGCACCGCATGCAATGTTTTTGTCAGGAGACAGGAGTAACAACTGCAGATTATGAGTTACCTGCGGTGAGTCCGACATAATGAATCCACTAACACGACACAGCGAATGCCGGTGGTAAACACTCGTGGCTGTTCTTACGCATGCGCTCATTTGAAAAAACTCACTAACAGTCTTTGGTTTCTCAGTTGACGAAAAGATCCTCTTTAGCACCTTTAAAATTGTTTTGAAGCAAAAGAAATGTTTGAAAATACTTTTTTTGTATGTCAGAAATCGAACAGGGCATTACTATCAGAGATATCGTGTTGCATCCAGTGTAGACAGCATCACTCATTATAATGGGTTCTGTTGGTTTTTTCATGCCGCTCTCATCTGATGTAGACACAGTGAAAGAACTACAATCCCATGAAGTATTGCGAATAACATAATCACAATGGAGAAATATTAAACTATTCATTTAAAGTTGTTGATTTGAATGGTATCAACAAAAGCATTAATTAACAACCTTGGAACTCACAGTAGGTCTGTGGTACACAAACCTACTAAAAGGTCTTATTACTAGAAAGGAAAATTGTCTTTGTAATCTTTAATCAAAATCTGAAAATGTACTTCCCCTGTGGAATGGCCTTCCTTCTCTGATGATATCAGTTAGACAGCTTGGTTAGAACTACAATCTGCTGCAAGCTTTGACAACGAACTGAATGGAACATCTACTATTCTAGATCAGGTCATTCCCAGAGTGAAAAAACAAGCCACTATTTTTCTCATTCAATATTTCATTTCACTCTGAAAATACGTTACAATACTGAAGTTAAGTCGGTCACAACTTCTGGTTCATGCAGACTTTAAATTTATCATTAAAAATCCATTTCCCTATGGAGAAATTGAGTTCAACTCAACTATTGCACTCTATAACTTGAATCAAAGATCCACAAATTTCATTGGCTAAATCTTTTATCAGTGACCTTTTCTCTCTGTCTTTTTTACTTTTATTTTTACATAACATATATTTTGCATATATTGGGTGTTTGCTTTTTTGGATTCTATTGTTACTGTTGAAGTTACACTTAAACAAAAGCTCAGGTGTTTTGCTTCAACTGTTATATATATAAATGTGGTTAAGTTAATGATGATGATGATGATGATGGTGGTGAGGCGGCCCATGTGTGCTATCTGTGTCCATATACTTATAATGGCCGCGTGTGTCCTGTTGTCTTTTTGCTCACGGTTGGTGGCATTGGAAGTTCCTGAGTAATATTCTTGATTAATTGAACGAAGCCTGTCTGCTGACAGCTCAGTGAAACTAGATCTTGTTTTAGCATTAGATTTATGACCGCTGCAACCTGCCAGTAAATATATTACTGCCTCATACAACAATAAATGCTTCGATGAAATTAAAACAGGACAATAGATAGGCACATCCTCATAATTACTTGCAGCATTAAATCCTGCTTGGCTATGCATTAACGATTCATTGTGACTAATATCTTTTGTCCTCCAAGTGTTGTTTTTTTTTTCGGTCCAGGAAAAATTTAATTTTGTCGATTATCTTTTGGAAAGCACCAGCATAGAGTCATTCTTTGGCTGCCTTCGGTACCATTAAAGAGGACAGATGGAATTGAGCTCCTTTGGGCCTGTAAAAGTAATTTCTTTAAACCAGCTACTAATGTCATCTCACAGTGGTGCTCTGTTAGAGAGAGAGAGCTGTCATACTGCAATTTGTCTTGCGTAGTCAGACGTTTGACTAAAGTATGGTCCACTTTGCAGTTTATTCTGGCCAAAATCCGACCATTTAGAGACTGTCGGACACATCATGCTTACCAAAGCTAATTTTCTTTTCAGTTTAGGGATGGGTTTTTCTAAAATGGGTTATTGCAGTATATAATATATTAATGTATTATATATAATACTATATTATAAAAATATTACAATAATAGGACAATGTGGAAAAAAACTTAATAATAGCACAGCAAACGACAGCCAACGAAGCTTAATATAATGCACTATTTTAAATATATATTTTGCATGCTACTAAAACACTGAGTATCCTAGAAGTTGTGTAAAATCAGCCAATCCATTCATGGCTTGCCCAGTAACTTTTGTGGCTGATCACACAGAACACATTTTTCCATTCCGCTGTGTTACTTTTACATTGTTTTTCAATGTAAATGTTACTGGTCCTAATCGACCTACTCTGAGCGGGATACAAACTGGCATGTGGGCAGCTAACAAGTCAGTCACTAGTGTGCTTCTTGAGATCAGGGGAGTGAGGTTTACCTGCAAAGCTCTCACTAGCTGGGCTCCGTTACACTTACCCCCCTAAACCTCACTCCCATCCGGGTCACGGCACCAACATCCTCCTCAACCCGCTCCAAGCTGCATTCAAACTGGCTATTCCATCATGGGAGGCGGGACTGTTAACAAGGAAACTAAAGACTGCAGTCTGTAGCGTCAGTCGTAGTGCGCCTCTTGAGATCAGGGGAGTGAGGTTTATATGCAAAGCTCTCACTAGCTGGCCTCTGTTACATAAACACGCTCTAGACAGACATCTTTGACCGTTGCGCTCATGGCTTACATCTTTTGCAGCGTCTTGTGCATGACACGGCATTTTAAAAACACGGTCTTCAAGTTAAATAAGTTCAACTTCATATTTTTCATTCCACTGACCTATTTCTCGCGTTTTTAACAGCAAAAATGCTTTCTGTGTGAACTGGCTCTTTGTGTGCAGTATGGATCATCAGGCTGCATGATTTGGGGAAAAAAAATAATTGCGAATTATTTATTTATTTATTTTTCCTGATTTAAAAAACCCCCCAACAAAACCATTGTCTGATTTCATTGCTGATTTCAAATATGAAATGTAATCGTATGCTTGGTGAACAGCTTTGGACAATTTGATGTTTCCCCATTCAAAGAGATAGGAGCTGTATTTCTGAGAGCAATGTAATACATTTTGATGCCTCATAAAATCACATCCTTTGCAATTTGATAATCACACTAAGCCCTGTTGCAATTTTGTTTTTATTTCGATTAATCATGCAGCCCTATCAGATGGTCTGTGCTTGGACTACTCTCACTTTAAGTGTAATGTATTTGAAGTAGTAATGACATACAGTTTCTCTTTTTCAGAGTGAGAGTGTTTGACTTGCGTACTGGCTCCTCAGTCGTCTCTTTATATGCCCATCACATGGGCGTGACCACCGTCCAGGCAGATGATTGGAAGGTTGTGAGCGGAGGTGGCGAGGGATTGGTCAGTGTGTGGGAGATGAGGATAGGAGCCAAACTCTGGGAAATGCATAACAGGTGAGAATGTCTGAACGCTTCAGATAAAAGCCTCTGCCAAATACATAATTAAATATAAATAATAATTTATCTGAATAAGTTATTTGGTGAGTCATTTAATCCTAAAAAGCCTGATTATCCATAAAGATGCTCAAATTTATAAGGCCTCTAAATTATTAGCATGATCAAAACTTTGCAGAAAAACCTGTTGTACACAATCTACTACATGCCTTCTGTTGTCTGATTGGCCTTTTAGTATTATTGTAAAAACCTCCATCTTCAGGTCATGGTTCTCGTGTCTTTTTTTCTGTGAAATCTTTACTGATTTTTATTAATTAAACATAAGAATAACTTTTCTATTGTTAGTAATATTTCAAGATAAACACTTACTGGACTGGAGCAGTCCAGTCCATACCATACCTCTTTGTTAGAAAAGTCATTAAAATGTGAGAATCAAATTTGGCATATCAGGGTTTTTAGGCATGTTTATTTGTACATCTTTCAGTCATCATTACATGTTTTGCTACCCACAGTAAAAACTGATATTTATATTTATTTTATTTATAAATATCAGTTGTTAAAATATAAATATATTCATTTTATGTAGTAAGTAGTCTGCTCTACTGTTATAAAGAAGTCATTGCATTACATTACAAACTATCAGAATTTCATCCTACTTTTTGGCCATAAAATAACAGCAATATTGTATAATTTTGCTTAATTTTGAATAAAACTTTTTCCTCTTCACGTATGAGATCCATATTCTCTTATATCATACTATATGAGCCATAAAATCCTGATTTAATAAATGATATATATTCAAAGTTCTTTTTAAAAAATGTAAAGGTGCCCTAGAACGTTCTTTCACAAGATGTAATATAAGTCTAAGGTGTCCCCTGAATGTGTCTGTGAAGTTTCAGCTCAAAATACCCCATTAGGGCTGTCAATCGATTAAGAATTGTAATCTAAATTAATCTCATACATAATTTTTGCTGTGAAAGTATTAAATATTTCAATTCGAATGAATCGATGCAGGGTTTTTCCTGGGCCAAAAATGGTCTTCGGTGGTGACAGACATGGTCATCCACACAAACAGTAAAAAGTGCCCTACCCATGTGATCTGCGAGCCCGATACTGACAATAAAGTACCCGTCACTCTCACTGTAATTCTTTCTCTTTACAAAAAAAAAAAAAAAAAGTGATTTTATAGCTTTGTAAGAGAAGATGCTTTTTTGCTAAATCTGAAAAGTATTAAAAAGTAGCATTTTATATTAACTAATAATATAATTTTCTACAATATACAACTGAATGCACCTAGCTAACAAAAACTTGCTTTGTTCTGGTTTCACCTCACTCCAGTCTAAACTAACTGATTTTATAGGTAGGCCTAATTTACTACAGATTGTCATTTAAATAACCTGAAAATATTGTGGATTATTGAGGCTAATTTTACTAACCACTCTTGCTAAATGGGGTAAGCACACTTGTGTTCTCATTTCAGAGTTGTTCGAGTAAATGATTCATTATAGACCGTGTGGACAGTTCCACAGACATCATAAGTTGTCATGACTCATTAAAATGAATCTGTTCAAATGAGTCATTAGGTCGCGAATCGGACATTAGCGGACGTTGACGCGTTGCATGCGAATCGCAACTGTTATTAGGACATCGCAAAAGATTTGTCAACACAGAAAACACTTCACCACTGTATAGGATTTTCTTTTTGTTTACTGAAAGTGTGGTTTATGTCAGCTGCACGTGCAGGGCGCCTGTCAGAGAAGATGAGGTGACGTTCTTTTGAGCACTATTCACACCCAATGGTTATTCTGGAAAAACATTCTCCGAATGCGCCTCGTGAAACATGGATTTGGTCTTACAAACTTTTAGCATTGTGTCAGTTGATTTAGATTATTATGTGTGAGGTAGAGAGAGTGCAAAGACGGTGCTTACTTTGAAGAGAGCTCGCGCGCACGAGGGAGGAGCTCTGCTCGTTCTGTCCATCAGCGCAGCACCAGTCGTCTCCCTCCTTCATTTTACAGTTGAATGGTGGCTAGAACGGCTCCAGGTTTAAAGGTCAATACGGAGTGGATTAATCTGCGTTATTTTTTCTCAGATTAATTAATCGAAATTAACACGTTATTTTGACAGCCTTATACCCCATCGATTTTTTTAATATATTTTTTTTAATAATAAAACTGCCTATTTTGGGGCACCAATAACTATGCACCGATTCAGGCTGCAGCCCCTTTAAATCTCGCGCTCCCTGCCCCCCGAGCTCTCGACTATAATACAGTGCATAAACAAAGTTCACACAGTTAATATAACCCTCAAATGGATCTTTACAAGATGTTCGACAGCTCTCTTGTCTCGTGAATACAGTAATAAACGATGGTAACTTTAACCACATATAACAGTACATTAGCAACATGCTAACGAAACATTTAGAAAGACGATTTACAAATATCACTAAAAATATCATGTTATCATGGATCATGTCAGTTATTATTGCTCCATCTGCCATTTTTCACTATTGTCCTTGCTTGCTTACCTAGTCTGATGATTCAGTTGTGCACAGATCCAGACGTTCTGCCCTTGTCTAATGCCTTGAACATGAGCTGGCATAAGGAAATATTGGGGGCGTACATATTAATGATCCCGACTGTTACGTAACAGTCGGTGTTATGTTGAGATTCGCCTGTTCTTCGGAGGTCTTTTAAACAAATGAGATTTATATAAGAAGGAGGAAACAGTGGTGTTTGAGACTCACTGCATGTCATTTCCATGTACTGAACTCTTGTTATTCAACTATGCCAAGGTAAATTCAATTTTTGATTCTAGGGCACCTTTAAATATTTTGTCTGAAGGCTCAATAAACTTTAAAAATCTTTTTTAAATAAATCTTTAAAATAAGATTTTTTCCTGACTATGATTTCCTATGTCAAGCTTTACAGAGTTAAGATCATTGTTTTCAAAAGCAGTAATGCATTTCTGCTACATAATAGTTGTTGTGTCTGTGAACAGGCACCCGGTTCGCCACATACGGTTCAACAGCAGCACTCTGGTGACGGCCAACATCCCTGATGAGAAGAACCCTCGCGGGGCTTGTATCACAGACGATGACCTCACCGCTCACCGCAGGTAAAAACAGATATGACATTATGTTATGTTATCTTTGCTATTATTTTTCCCATCTGTTTATTTTGTACTTTCATTATTTCTTTAGATACAGAGGGCTGATCTGTCACTACGACTTCTCAATGGACTCATCTACACAGGATCACATTCTGCCCATCTGTAGGTCCAACTACACGGAGTCCTCTGGCTACAGCTATAACATTGGCTTGGCGATGCCTTATGACATACTGAAGGGCCCTTAGATTGGCATCTGATACACTGTGCTTTTGGGGCAAGTTGGACTGGAAAGATTGAATTTGCTATTTTAAGATGATCTGGGGTCATATTTCTTAAAGCTTATTCTTTATTTAACCATAATTTGTGTAAATTCAAAATTTTTGATGACACATTAAGATGTGTTTGAGGACTAGAATTACTAGATCTTTGTTTTTATAAATTGTATCATGTTCTGTCCTTGCACAACTTAGCATATAATACTATTAAATTATCATCTGAGAAGATGAAATACAATCATACATTAAGTTTCAGTGGTTTTAATGCTCTAATTTAACACACAAAATACATTATCCTTCAAAAGTATGATTTTTTTTTTTTTGTAAGAAGACTCTTATGCTCACCAAGACTACATTTATTTGATCGAAAGTCAAAGTACAGTACAGTAAAATACAGTATTCTAATATTTTTATATACTGTAATATATTTAAAAATGCTATTTATTCCTGTGATGCAAAGCTGCATTTTCAGCATCATTACTCCAGTCTTCAGTGTCACATGATCCTTCAGAAATCATTTTAATATGATGATTTGCTGCTCAAGAAACTTTTTAAATTATCAATGTTGAAAACAGATGTGCTGCTTAATATTCTTGTTGAACAGTAGTGTACATTGTAGTCGACACAAACCACGTTTATCCATTGCAAATGAACCCATGTTTAATCTGGTTTCTTTCACATTGTGTAGTTTTGTTTTTCAAGTATGTCATGTTGTCATTTTTCTAATTTGGCTAGTTTCAACAAAGTAAAAGATGAATTTGCACCAAAATACCACTGAATGCACAACCTCTGAATAAATATAGTACAGGAAGCATTTTATAACCTTGATTATAGATTAATGATTTCAGACAGAATTCATCTACAAAATGCACAATAGGAATACATACAACTTTTAAAACTATGATTATTTTATTCTCTTCCAGTTTAGTGACAATTGTGAGGATTTCAAATGACAATAATGTATAAAAATATTACACTAATATCCTACAGTAAATTCTGCTGCTGTAAAAACTTTACACACCCTGTAATATGTATTAATATATAACCGTGATGGAAGAAAGCCAGATGGATTACATATCAAGGGCAACAAAACAATCGCTCCCTGTTGTTTTTGAGGTGAATGATAAGATTTGTTGATTCATTAACTTAGGGTGTGGAGTGTTTCAGTACTTTGTTAAGGGAAACAGAGATTGTTGACTTTGTAAGGACTTCCTCCATTACAAAGGCATTTTGCTGAGAAGGGAAATCAGTTCTGCGGTCTCAACAATCCTAATAAAAACACAGTGTACATTGTATCTAAAAAGTATGAATCAGAATGCATGTCAACTGTTGTAGAGTTGAGAAGCTACAAAAATAGTCACGTCTCATGTGGTTCTTCCATATATCTTTCAAATATACATATATATTTATATTTATATTCTGTATGTTCAGTTTTCCTCAGAGGTCTGGACTCTAAGGACCTGTTTTCACCTGGTATTTAGATGCATTTTAATCAACCAAAAAGCAATACCAGGTGGAAACAGGGCCTGAAACGTATCCACAAGAGCATGTCGCGGTCACTTCCATTATATCTCGAGTATTGAAGATATTTCAGAGAAAGAAACCGTAGTAAACGCAATACTAAGGGATGAATCCGTGGGACAAATTTTAGATGTTTAGATTTAAAATAAACACTGTGCTTAAAAAGTGCTGTTCAGAAGTGGAAATTACTCTCATTTCCCACATTGTATTGTCCTGGTGTCCAAGTTCCAAAAGTGAACATTCATCTTGGTCTCAATCTCGATGTCTTTTAATATCTGTTGGAGAGAGGTATGAATAGCATGCATGTTATAAATATAAATATATGTAATTGTATCAGTATATTTAAAATCACCATGAAATTGACAATTCTTGATTTTATGGAATATTGCAGTATTTTTTTATAAATTATATGTGCACATTATTATTATTTTTAATTCATGTGCCTTTGTAATCTAATTGAAATATTTTCCTGCATCAGTGAACACCTCATCAAAGAGATGTTGCTGCAAGAGGGCGGGGCAACCTGTCACTCACATGATATCACAGCGATTTGATCCAATCAATTCCTGAGGGACAAAATTAAGTTGCGGCCTACATTTTTTCTTATTCGAGAAGTCGTTTCACTAGGATATACATCACAATAGGGAAGAAAAATCTGTCGCAACTTCCGTTTCATGTCGACTTCAAAGTAATGCTGAATTCGGAATCGCTTACTAGTATACTACTATTACTACTTTTACCATATCCTTCGATGGCAGAAATGGTAAGAGTAGTATGCGGTTCCGAATTCAGCATAAGTTTCCGCCTGATGTAATATTCGTCATCAGGAGGGTTCACAGATGTCCTGTAATTTTTGTGTTTTGTGCATATGTGTACGAGTAACGAGTGCTTGAAAACAAAGTCCACTAGATAGTGTGCATGCACCGAATGTGGCTTTCCATTCTCACGGCTAAAGGAGTATACTTTAGGCTTTGAAATACGGAGCAAAACGCATAAAACATATAAATATTCATAAAAAATAGACTTAAAATGTTATAAAGTGCAAACCTGCATGAACTGTTCAAAGGTGATTCCCTCATAAAATTCATCAGGACCCTAAAACAAAAAGGTTTCAGTTGTAAAATCACATCAGAATTTGACATTACACTGGCAATCAGATGAATTTACAATTTAGAGAAGCATCATGGACAGTGTTGCTAAATTAGCGACTTTTCAGACCTATTTAGCGACTTTTTTTTTCTTCAAATAAGCGACTAGTGGCAAGTCTACGCTTAGATTAAAGGGATAGTTAACCCAAAAATGAAAATTTGATGTTTATCTGCTTACCCCCAGCACATCCAAGGTGTAGGTGACTTTGTTTCTTCAGTAGAACACAAATGATGATTTTTAACTCCGTTAAACCGTTGCCGTCTATCAGTCAAATAATGCGGGTCAATGGGAACTTCTTTTATAAGAGTAAATAAAACTCGCTTAGACAAATCCAAATTAATCCCTGCGGCTCGTGACGACACATTGATGTCCAAAGACATAAAATGATTGGTTTGTGCGAGAAACCGAACAGTATTTATATCATTTTTACCTCTAATACACCACTATTTCCAACTGCGTTCAGCACTCGTTTAGTGAGGTCTGATCGCGCTCTGACAACGGCAGTGATGTCTCGCGCTTATACTTCAATGAGTGCTAGACATCCCTTCCGCTGTCAGAGCGTGATCAGACGTCACTAACCGAGTGCTGAACGCAGTTGGACATAATGGTGTATTAGAGGTAAAAAAATTATATAAATACTGTTCGGTTTCTCACACAAACCGAGCGTTTCGTGTCTTAGGACATCAGTGTGTCGTCACGAGCCGCAGGGTTTAATTTGGATTTGTCTGTGCATGTTTTATTTACTCTTATTAAAGAAGTTCCCACTGACCCACATTATACGGCTGACAGACGGCAACCGTTGGAGTTAAAAATCATCATTTGTGTTCTACTGAAGAAACAAAGTCACCTACATCTTTGATGCGCTGGGGGTAAGCAGATAAACATCAAATGTTCATTTTTGAACTATCCCTTTAAGTCAGGATTAGGCCTTAGTTCAGGAAGGACATTTAAGTAGCTTTTATAAATGTGCCTTAGAAAATAAACATTACTGGTGTGCATCTTGAGACAAAACAATGGCACTGACCTATTTTAAGATATGTCAGTACAAGTATTGGCCAATATTGTATTAAAATACAATATGTGAGCATGGATTAGGAGAGGAAACAGATGTAAAGTGCCGACAGCTGGCACATTACGTCATCTAGTGACATCTAGCTACATTTTGAGCAGGCTTTCGCTACTTTCCATTGAAAATAATCGGCAACACTGATCATGGAAAGTCACCGTACCATCTGACCCACTGTGACACTGGCGACTTCCAGCATTGCAGCATCTGAAATGGCTTTGGCGGTTTCTGCTCCTATGGTTTCAGAGCTAGACAGCAGCTCCTCTACCACCTACAATCACAATTACACAATCAGTATCAAAGCTGGTTACTGTGTTTGTTTGTTGTCATAGAAGTCAAATGATTCTTACAAGTCTATATTCATCCAGTGTGATGATGCCATCATTGTCAGTGTCGTGCATGTTGAACAGAACTACAGAGAAGAAAATATGCTTTTACCAGTTAACTGTTTGGTGCGCACAATCAAATTAAAAATGTATATATATCAACACTGAGAGAGATTGTTTCAAATAGTATCTCAAATGATGAGTATACATGTTAAAATGGACACATATAGTGATCACACTTGTATATCAACTTGTTTAGATCAATAACTGCAATTGAAAGGGTCTTTATTTCTTTATTCTCACAGCGTAGTTTCTCCTTCTTCATGTTTTTTTTCTCCTCCTCAGCAATGTGTGGTTTGGGTGGTCTGAAAAAGGCCAGGACGGTAACGAATTCCTCAAAGCCAATCTCCTGCAAACAGCCCTTCTCCTTTTGACCCAAGTTCCTGACAGCACACAGACATTATCTACTGAGTATATTTCGTGCCACAGCAGGGGTTCAGAGTTTTGTACCATTATAGGATAGGTATTCTAGGACACTTAATTTCTTTTCGACGTAAAAGGTAAAATAACTACAAAACACAAAACAATTCGTGAAGCAACAGCAAATGGAAAAACATCAAACCACATCTAGAAGAAAGCTGCAGACATTCTTCTCAAAACTGAGAGCCTTTCCTATCCTGTACGCACCTTGTGTCAAAGAAGGCCTCAATGATCTGTCTTCGGATTGGGTTGAGGGCCAAATTGTTAATATCCTCAAGGTGTTCACGTCTGAAATTTAGACAAAAGTGTTTTTTTTAACACTACATTTCATTATAAAGGAAAATTCATCCTCTCTGACTTCAAAACACAAACCTAATTCAATACTAAACCCCTTGTCCTATGAGATTAAGCAGAAGTTGCATCAAAATTAGAGAAGCACCTGGTAAAAACAACATATTGCAACAACGGATTTGGCTTTTTGTTAAACAGTAACTTACAAAATCTGCATTCACCATAATTTGCCGACCAATGGCTATTCCCTAACATAGGCATCAATGTAAAGTGTTTGATAGATGACCATTGTGACAGTATTTATTTGTTAAAAGTCATATAGTCTACAAACCCGATTCAGGACACTAAGAAATTGGGAATAAAAAAGGAATGCAATAATTTACAAATCTCATAAACTTATATTTTATTCACAATAGAATATAGATAACATATCAAATGTTGAAAGTGAGACATTTTGAAGTGTCATGCCAAATATTGGCTCATTTTGGATTTCATGAGAGCTACACATTCCAAAAAAGTTGGGACAGGTAGCAATAAGAGGCCGGAAAAGTTAAATGTACATATAAGGAACAGCTGGAGGACCAATTTGCAACTTATCAGGTAAATTGGCAACATGATTGGGTATAAAAAGAGCCTCTCAGAGTGGCAGTGTCTCTCAGAAGTCAAGATGGGCAGAGGATCACCAATTCCCCCAATGCTGCGGTGAAAAATAGTGGAGCAATATCAGAAAGGAGTTTCTCAGAGAAAAATTGCAAAGAGTTTGAAGTTATCATCATCTACAGTGCATAATATCATCCAAAGATTCAGAGAATCTGGAACAAACTCTGTGCGTAAGGGTCAAGGCCGGAAAACCATACTGGATGCCCGTGATCTTCGGGCCCTTAGACGGCACTGCATCACATACAGGAATGCTACTGTAATGGAAGTCACAACATCAGGAATACTTCCAGAAAACATTGTCTGGTGAACACAACCCACTGTGGCATTCGCCGTTGTCGGCTAAAACTCTATAGGTCAAAAAAGAAGCCATATCTAAACATGATCCAGAAGCGCAGGTTTTTTCTCTGGGCCAAGGCTCATTTAAAATGGACTGTGGCAAAGTGGAAAACTGTTCTGTGGTCAGACGAATCAAAATTTAAAGTTCTTTTTGGAAAACTGGGACGCCATGTCATCCGGACTAAAGAAGACAAGGACAACCCAAGTTGTTATCAGCGCTCAGTTCAGAAGCCTGCATCTCTGATGGTATGGGGTTGCATGAGTGCGTGTGGCATGGGCAGCTTACACATCTGGAAAGGCACCATCAATGCTGAAAGGTATATCCAAGTTCTAGAACAACATATGCTCCCATCCAGACATTGTCTCTTTCAGGGAAGACCTTGCATTTTCCAACATGACAATGACAGACCACATACTGCATCAATTACAACATCATGGCTGCGTAGAAGGATCCGGGTACTGAAATGGTCAGCCTGCAGTCCAGATCTTTCACCCATAGAAAACATTTGGTACATCATAAAGAGGAAGATGCGACAAAGAAGACCTAAGACAGTTGAGCAACTAGAAGCCTGTATTAGACAAGAATGGGACAACATTCCTATTCCTAAACTTGAGCAACTTGTCTCCTCAGTCCCCAGACGTTTGCAGACTGTTATAAAAAGAAGAGGGGATGCCACACAGTGGAAAACATGGCCTTATCCCAACATTTTTGAGATGTGTTGATGCCATGAAATTTAAAATCAACTTATTTTTTCTCAGTTTAAACATTTGATATGTCATCTATGTTGTATTCTGAGTAAAATATTGACATTTGAAACTTCCACATCATTGCATTCTGTTTGTATTCACAATTTGTACAGTGTCAACTTTTTTGGAATCGGGTTTGTAAAAAATGAGTGGCATTAAGTCATTTGTACAGTACCTTAAAGTGTCTTCATCTTGAGTCAGGTATTTAAATCTGTTATGGAGGTTTTTTATCTGCTCTATGGAAACTACAGTGAGAAAAAGACAGCAAATTCAGGAAGATTTCAAATAACTTCACAGAAAACAGATGGAGTGATGGAGACAGAAAATGGGCCGCTTACGAAATCGCATACTTCATTGAGTAGGTACTTATTTAAAAAGTACTTACTTTGCGACCACTAAAAAAATACATTCTATGTAGTATGAATGTGTGAAGTTTGAATGTAATCCAGACATACTACATTCGCCATGTTGTCATAATCATGTGACCTACCAGCATCGGTTGCGTTGCACAAATCCTCTCCCGTGGCCTCTTAGGAAAGTAAAGTGTCCGTCGTATGCACACTTCAGAATCTCAATGGAAGTACTAGGTACTAGGTCATCCAGGTACTTTTTTTTTTTTGCCTATTCTTTTATGAGTACTGTGAATTTGGACACTTTTTTTGGCACATACTGTTCTTCACCTACTATATAGTAGGAAAGTATTTTGAATTTTGGATGCAGCCAATATGTAATTGTGGGTGGGGTGCAAGATTATATAATCATAATAAACTCTAATGCTGTTCCAGCATTAGATTACAACAGGAGTAGGTGATGCACTCAATGTGCAACACTGTCAACATGTCACAGTACAATTGTATTTATAGATATATAGTCAACCAAAATAGAATGTGTAATCAATCCCTTATCTTATGACAGCTGCCACCAAACAAAAACACTGACTATTATCACTGCTCATACAACATGCAATTGTGGATCTCACTTCATGTCCCTGTGGGTCATAATACACACAAATAGGCCTACATTGATCTTAAGAGTCTCATTTCGTTCCCAAAATCAGCCAGTAATCTCAAAAAAGGCAAGCGTCAAATCCGACTTGTTTATAATTATGATACTGACCTTCATTAATACTTCTGTGATTCTGACATATTTTCAACATGAAATAGGCCTAAAAAGACTGTATTTGGGCAGTTTTCATTAGCTCTTATTGTGATAACATTGAGTTTTATATGGCAGTATGCTTCAAAGTCGAAAGTCGATTTTATCAAAAATATCTTCATTTGTGTTCCGAAGATGAACAAATGTCTTACGGGTGTAGAATGACATGAGGGTGAGTAATAACTGACATTATTTTCATTTTTGGGTGAACTAGCCATTTAAAACAATGCAAATATATTGTTGGTAGCACAATCTGACAGGTGTCATTTTTTGTCAGTTCACCGGCCAAAGTTAACTCTACCCTGATAGCACACGTACATCTCAGAAACGTCTATTTGATGTGCATGTTTACATCTGGAAGACATATTTTTTAGAGTGTTTGCTCATCTGCAAGATGTTTGAGGCTGCAAATTGTTTCCTGTCAGATATCAAAAAAACATTTAGAAAATGTCTTTAAGATGTTTAGGATTTAGAGTGTAGGTAAAACTGACATCTTAAAGACATCAATCAGATATTTGTAAACAGCAGATGCTTTCCAGATGAAGTGATCTTTAACAGACATCTTGCAGACATATGTGTGTTGTCTGGGTATTATAAGAAAAGCAAAAGAAAACTCCCGTTTTCCTGTGTTGATGTCAATCTTTATGACTGTTGAACGACTTCACACTTGGTAAAGTATTTGCAGTCCGTGCATTTCTCTTTGCGAGACACGAATAACTAGAATTTTTCATCAAGGGGTAGGTATGGGGGGTGTTATGGAGGACGGCCGGGCCACCCACCAGCAGAACATAAACCGGCACCTATGATAATGATGACAGGTATAAAAATAAAATATTTTTATATATATATATAAATATTTTTATAATATTATATATTATATTTTTAAGTGTTTTATTTTGAATGAATTTATTAAATGTATTTATTTTAATTTATACATTTTTTTTATTTAATGAATTATGAACACCCTGCAGTTCCTTTACAAACCCCAGCTGTAGACTATTATTTTCTGCTGTTAACTGAGACTTTTCTGTAATAGTGGAAATGACATGAAGAAGTAAATTATAGGCTAGTTCACACATACATGCACACAAGAAACAAAAACCAGTCAAACCAGAAAAACGCATATGTTAAGAACAGCAATTAGTTTAAAGGAAGCAACATCTATTGTACATTTCAACACAGTAGAGTTGAGTATAATCTATTTAGTGAGGTACAGTTTGTTTTGGGAAGATTTGTGGAATATAAATATTTTCACATTCACACAGTTGTACAGCAAATAACTCTCGTGAAAACACCTCTCCCCAGTAATGAGCTATGCACAGTGTCTGGGTTTCTAGTTATGAGTGGGATTACTTGAGATTCTACAAAAATGTCCCCCTAATTCTACATTCAAACTGAGTGAAACTCTGGATTGATTCGATTTTTGCCATTGTGTGTGTTGACAGTTCATTACTTTATGTACTGTATAGTATGCACACTGTATAGTGCACTGCAAATTTAGACAGAGGCTGTGCACTATGCATATATATATATATATATATATATATATATATATATATATATATATATATATATATATACAGTACAGTCCGAAAGTTTGGAACCACTAAGATTTTTTAATGTTTTTAAAAGACGTTTCGTCTGCTCACCAAGGCTACATTTATTTAATTAAAAATACAGTAAAAAACAGTAATATTGTGAAATATTATTACAATTTAAAATAACTGTGTACTATTTAAATATATTTGACAAAGTAATTTATTCCTGTGATGCAAAGCTGAATTTTCATCATCGTTACTCCAGTCTTCAGTGTCACATGATCCTTCAGAAATCATTCTAATATGCTGATTTGCTGCACAAGAAACATTTATGATTATTTTCAATGTTGAAAACAGTTGTGTACTTTTTTTTCAGGATTCCTTGATGAATAGAAATTTCAAAAGAACAGCATTTATCTGAAATACAAAGCTTCTGTAGCATTATACACTACTGTCAAAAGTTTGGGGTCATTTTTAAAAAAAAAAAATGAAAGAAATGAATACTTTTATTCAGCAAGGATGCATTAAATCAATCAAAAGTGGCAGTAAAGACATTTATAATGTTACAAAAGATTAGATTTCAGATAGACACTGTTCTTTTGAACTTTCTATTCATCAAATAATCCTGAAAAAAAATATTGTACACAAATATTTTGTACAATTGTACACATTAAATGTTTCTTGAGCAGCAGATCAGCATATTAGAATGATTTCTGAAGGATCATGTGACACTGAAGACTGGAGTAATGATGCTGAAAATTCAGATTTGCATCACAGGAATAAATTACTTTGTGAAGTATATTCAAATAGAAAAATTTTAAATTGTAATAATATTTCACAATATTACTGTTTTTACTGTATTTTTTATTAAATAAATGTAGCCTTGGTGAGCAGATGAAACTTCTTTTAAAAACATTAAAAATCTTAGTGGTTCAAAACTTTTGGACTGTATATATATATATATATATATATATATATATATATATATATATATATATATATAAATAAATAATATATATATATTATAACATATATAATATAGGCAGGAATGTACATATGCTTTGTTTGTTTGTTTGTTTGTTTGTTTGTTTGTTTAACCATGTGCACTGTGGTACTGTGGTATTCTTAGAGTATTGTGTATATGACTATATTCTAAAGTACTAAAGTATCATGATACTACCTTCTGGTACAATCACTGTAGCCTACCATAGAACTTTTTTTTTGTAAGTGTAAAGTATATTTTAGCACACCTGGAAAAATTTAGCTGTCTACATATTTAGAGAGTTAGATACTCACAGCCAGTTTTATCAGCCAGATCTTGGTACATATGCACTCCTCCTGACTGAGAAGCTCCCATGTTAACGTCCGGAAGAGATCAGTAAGATTTTCACAATGTGCGCTCTGATTTTGATAGCAAAGCTCCGCCCCTCTCATGACATATGCAAATAAGCGGCAGTGACACACAGACACACACAGCTCGTCCGATTTTTACTGCGTTTGCGATCAGAAAATTATTTTGAGATCCTGGTATTATCTCCATACTACCTAAAAGAACGTTTCTGTCATAGCAGATATTCGGGGTCGTGGTCAATAAAATAATTACTAGTAAATATATGGCATAATTAACTCTTTCCCTGCCATTTTTTTATTTTTATTTGCCAGCCACCGCCAGCATTTTTGACAATTTTCACAAAAAATGAATGGCCACCAGAATATTTCGTAGTATGAATATCTGAACATGCAATACATTAAAAGAAAGTAAAGAGCCTCTGCTTTAAAAACAAAATTAAAACGTTTTATTTTATCTTCATGCATTATTTTTTTTTATCAACAGTTGAATTTGGGCAAGTTTCATAAAACAAGCAACATTTTGAACAAAAAGCTGAGAAAATAGCATTCCCCCCAAAGACTACAACGTGCATAAGCAATACTTTTATCGCTTGTTTCTGCTCCGTTTTTTGCCTATGTTTTGATTCGGAGATTCTGTACCCTTGTAAAGTTGCGTAATAGCGCCCCCTACAGCAGAACAGTGGAAACACGGAAAGCCGGAAAATTCAGTCAATGGCGGGGAGAGCATAATGATGATATCATTATTTTAATATTATGGAGCCCTGCACATGAAATGCAAGAAACAAAATTTAATCGTGCATACAATTTACTATTTTGTTCCCTCGATTTACTAAAACGTGTGCACATACTATTTCGTTCCCTCAATTTACTAAAACGTGCACACGATTTACTATTTCGTTCCCTCGATTTACTAAATCGTGCGCACAATTTACTAATTTGTTTCCTCGATTTACTAAAACATGCGCACGATTTACTATTTCGCTCCCTCAATTTACTAAAACGTGCGCACAATTTACTAATTTGTTCCCTCGATTTACTAAAACATGTGCACGATTTACTATTTCGTTCCCTCGATTTACTAAAATGTGCGCACAATTTACTAATTCGTTTCCTCGATTTACTAAAACATGCGCACGGTTTACTATTTCGTTCCCTCGATTTACTCATTTGTTTCCTCGATTTACTAAAACGTGCGCACAATTTACTAATTCGTTCCCTCAATTTACTAAAACATGCGTACAATTTACTGTTTCGTTCCCTTGATTTACTAAAACGTGCGCACGATTTACTAATTCGTTCCCTCGATTTACTAAAACGTGCACTCGATTTACTATTTCGTTCCTTCAATTTACTATTTTGTTCCCTCAATTTACTATTTCATTCCCTCAATTTACTAAAACGTGCGCACAATTTACTAATTTGTTCCCTCGATTTACTAACACGTGCACACGATTTAATATTTCGTTCCCTCGATTTACTAAAACGTGCACAGTTTACTAATTCGTTTCCTCGATTTACTAAAACATGCGCACGATTTACTATTTCGTTCCCTCGATTTACTAAAACGTGCGTGCGATTTACTATTTAGTTTCCTCGATTTACTAAAATGTGGGCACAATTTACTATTTTGTTCCCTCGATTTACTAAAACGTGCTCACGATTTATTTAGTTCCCTCAATTTACTAAATGTGCGCACGATTTACTAATTCGTTCCCTTGATTTACTAAAACGTGTGCACAATTTAATATTTCGTTCCCTCAATTTATAAATCATGCGCATGATTTATAAATCGAGGGAATGAATTAGTGAATCGTGCACACGATTTAGCCTACTATTTTTTTCCTGCATGTCATGTCCAGGGCTCCATATAATATAAAAATATAAATTAATAAATTAAAATTATTTAAATTAAATGTATTAATTATATTATAATAATATGATTTAAGTTTATGTCATTAAATTTAAGTATCTTAAAGATATTATGAGAACAGTTAGATGTTCATAAATATTTGAGGTTGTGTGACTTTGGATGAGCATTAAAGTTAATGCAAACACACTCTGCTTTGGATACAAGAGGGACACCGCCCTGACTTGTTTGCTGTTATCAGACTTCTATGCATGATATTGCATTTATCAGTTTATCTGAGACTACTAGTGAAAATGCTTCTACTCTGCTTTCAAGGATATCTTACTATCTCTACAAGAATTCACATGTTCAATGTCTCAAATTTACCTACATTTGTTTGGTGACCTAGAAAAAGGTTTACTTGGGAGAAACTTGAATCTCAATTATTTACCCAAAGCCACCAAAATATTTTTAACAGTTGGGTGTCAAAGTTTTGGGTAGACATGCTCAAATTTGACCAAATTAATATTTTATTTTATATATTATTTTAATCTTTAATATTTCAACCGGAAGGGAATCTTAAATGACACATTTAAATATTCACATATTTTTTCACTTGTAGACATTAAAAATCTTACAAAACTAGTAGATAAGTTATACAAATAAAAATAAAATAAATAACTGGACCAACAGAATGGAGATTGTTCTTTTATTGTCATTCATTCTTATATTCTCAATGCTTTTGTATTTACAACCACTATGAGCCAAGCTCTTGTTCTCTAGGTTTATTTTTTTAAATAACTTTGAAGTAAACATTACAAAATATTTCAAGGTGACAGTGTTAGACAATATCTCATGTCAAGTGCATGTTTGTTAACATTAACATATGTGGCATTAGTGCATTAGTTCAGTAAGATGCGTTGAATGATGACATAATGGATGGGCCTGAAGCTGATCATCAACACATATACACATATATTCAGACCCTTTGTAGTGTAAGTTCATATATATATATATTTATATATATATTTTTTTATTTATTTATTTATTTTTTTCTAGAGTGTATTTTATTTCCACAAATACTGTAACTCAACCACGTCATTTGTACTCAACCACTCATTGGGATTTTACAACATATGTAGTTTCTTTCAGCATAGACTACATTTGCAGCTCTGGGTCAAAGTTGCCCGTAAACTGACCTAGGACCAGGAGGTTGTACAAAGGAAATGATTAAAATAAAAACTACTGGTTTTGGCCTTAACTAGAAACTTCAGACATCAAATTCAGTCTATTGTCAGTTGTATTGAGCAGCTCCCTGTAATAGTTCAGGACAAATTGAGAGACTTTGCATTTAAAGAAGTGGGGAGGGAGAAAAAGGTGGCATTCTGGTCTATGGATCTAATAAATCGTGGTCCTGGAAGTTGGCGGTTGGCTCCGATGGCTGGCCTGAGTTTGGGGTGAGACCGTGGTAAAGCTCCTCTACAGTCCTGTGGGTCTTGCACATGTCTTCTGGGTAACGCGCCTGGAGCTCTTCGTTAGCGAAGTAGTGTGTGTCAGAAAACTCGGAGAAGTAACGCCCGACCTCAGGGTGAGCGATCTCCAGCGGGGCAGAGTGAGGCTCCAGATTTTCTGCAAATCAAAAGAGAAAGTGAGTTTTATTATTTAAAAATGCCATATTAAGACCTTTTACAAATTCTTGGGGTCTAAAATAGGTTTTTATGCTTGAATGTAAAAAAAAAAAAAAAAAAAATCAAAGAAAATCAAGAATCGAATCGAGAATCAAATCAAATTGAGATCTTGTGAATCGGAATCGAATCCAATCAGGACATCTGTATCGATACCCAGCCCTACTACTAACGCAACTCAACCAGGCCTCGTCCCCTTTTTTGCATATGCCTTGGGCGAGAATTATTCAAATGAGGAATATTGTGATGTAACCATTCCCAGAGTACATTCGAGCCATCAGTGCTTACTGATATAGAGCATAACTCCCTTTGAAGTTGACTTTGCAGAACTTTTTCATGCTCAAACAGCAACATTACACACTAAAGAGAAGTGGAAAATGTCAAAAAAGAATAATTAGTCCTCTTTAAGATTGCAATTGCCTCAAATCAGTTGACCCATACCTGACCCATTTGCCCCCAAAGAAATGATTCACTGCTGCTGATGAAATTGAGAGCAATTAGGACAAATTCCCAGTTTTCCAATACCAGAAAGTGATGATAAATGAGTCTCCGAAAATATATGCACAACCTAAAACCAAATTAGACTACAAAGAAATAAAAGAATCAATTTCCATTGCTAAAATGACCCTAATGATCTTGGCTCAATGGAAGGACTCACCTTGCGCAGCGTATCTACAGGTCCCGTCCTGCACTAGGACATTGTAGAATGGCTGATCAGCCCCCTTAGACAGTTGATGGACCCTCATCGTGTTAATCCACTCCTGACTCATGGTGCATTTAGGGTCCCATCCATAGATAACACAGTTGTAACCTGACCTGTGAGGAAATTGGACAATTTGAGAACATTCCTAAATGTAAATTAGCCTCTTTTCACATTGTATTCGGCTCAGAACTATAGTATGTTTACTTCCTACAAACATACAAGTACCAACTGGAGCACTGACGGCAGCTGTTTATCACACTGAGTAACAAGTTACAAATGAACACTGTTTGCTGCTCTTTTTACTCCTGTCCTTTGTTTTGACAAGCTATACTTGTGTTTCTGTTGCAGATGCATTGGAAAAGATTCACTTTTCACATGGAAAAGTAGGTTTTCCACTTATCTTGAAAGAGTCAAATTTTTTGTGGAAGCATTCACTTCCACAAATTAGGCCATATATGTCTTATCTTATGAAAAAATCTATCTAAAAATAATTGTACTGACCCCATGCTTTTAGATGTAAATTATAAATGTAAAATTTAAATTAAAAAAAAAAAAATTGTAAAAGTTTTGAACAAAGGATTTTTGTATTTGAAAGTAGTACTAAAATATAATAAATATTTTAAAATGTAATTTATTCCTGTTATGCAAAACTGAATTTTCAGCATCATTATTCCTGAGTTCAGTCACATGATCCTTCAGAAATCATTCTAATCCGATTTGCTGAGCAAGAATTTTTTCTTTTTATTTTCAATGTTGAAAACACAAAGGTTTTTGCTGCTTAATATTTTTGTGGAAACTGTGATACACTATCATTCAAAAGTGTGGGTTAAGTAAGATAAAAAAAAGAGAAATTAATACTTTTATTCATCAAGGACACATTAAATAGATCAAAAGTGACAGTAAAGATATTTATAATTGTTAAATGATTTCTATTTCAAATAAATGCTGTTCAGTGAACTTTCTATTCATCAAAGAATCCTGAAAAAAATGTATCATGGTTTCCATAAAAATAATAAGCAGCAAAAACTGTTCAACATTGATAATATTAAAAACCATCATTAATGTAAGTACCATTAATGACTGATAATAACTGAGCAGCAAATCAGCATATTAGAATGATTTCTGAAAGATCATGTGACACTGAAGACTGGAGTAATGATGCTGAAAATTCAGCTTTGATCACAGGAATAAATTACATGTTAAAATACATTCAAATAAAGAATGGTTGAATTTTAATGATATTTCACAATGTTACTGTTTACTGTATATTTCAAATCAAATAAATGCAGCATCAGTGAACATAACAAAAACTTATTTTAATCTTTTGATTGCTAGTGCATAGGGAATATTTCACCCAAAACAGAGAAAAGAGAAACATATCTTGGCAAAATGACTTTTTGCAATGTACTTTTATATAGTATAAGCCATGTTGGAACATTGTAGTTTTAAAGATAGAAGTTTATGTTGCTGTTCTAAAATTTCAGATAAGTTTGCAGCTCACACAAACAGGAACCCACCTCTTATGTTTCATGACGAGGCCTACAGAGTACTGTACGTCCCTGTGTTCAGGCGCGCTGCGTCTCTTCACCTCCGGCTCTTCTGGATGTCTTTTATGCTGGATGTGCTCGAGCGTGTGCTGCACCAGATACCCGACAGCTCCGTGCTGAGACGGGTCCAGAGCCTGGATATGCTGCAGAATATCCAACACCTGAGACAGAGAGAACGAAATCAAACAAACCAGCTACAAACACAGTATTTATACTTTCCTCCCATCAGAATATTTATATAGACAATGATGAAATTCAATTAACAGCCTTAATTATACAAAGAGGATATATACAGTACTTTATGGTTTAATCGCAATATTCACCATCCCAAATTTTAAATGCAACATATACACTCCCTGTATATGTTGTTTGATAGGAGTTAGGTTGCTATTAGAAATGTAAAAGTAATCTATGTGACAAAACCCATGCTTAAAGGGATAGTTCACCCAAAAATGAAAATTTGATGTTTATCTGCTTACCCCCAGTGCATCCAAGATGTAGGTGACTTTTTTTCTTCAGTCGAACGCAAATTATGATTTTTAACTGCAACCGCTGCCGTCTGTCAGTCAAATAATAGCAGTAGATGGGAACTTCTACTATAACAGTAAATAAAACTTGCTTAGACAAATCAAAATTAAAACCTGCGGCTCGTGACGACACATTAATGTCCTAAGACACAAAACGATCGGTTTGTGTGAGAAACCGAACAGTATTTACATAATTTTTTACCTCTAATACACCACTATGTCCAACTTCGTTCAGCTTCCTGTTAGTGAGGTCAAAAAACGTGTTGTGATGACGGAAGTGATGTCTCGCCCATATACTTCAATGAGCGTGAGACATCACTTCCGTTGTCAGAGCGTGATCAGACCTCACTAACCGGAAGCTGAACGAAGTTGGACATAGTGGTGTATTAGAGGTAAAAAATGATATAAATACTGTTCGGTTTCTCGCACAAACCGATCGTTTCGTGTCTTAGGACATCAATGTGCCGTCACGAGCCGCAGGGTTTAATTTGGCTTTGTCTATGGAAGTTTTTTCGACTCTTATTGTTCAAGTTCCCAATCACTGCTATTATTTGACTGACAGACGGCAGCGGTTGCAGTTAAAAATCATAATTTGCGTTCGACTGAAGAAAAAAAGTCCTCTACATCTTGGATGCCCTGGGGATAAGCAGATAAACATCAAATTTTCATTTTTGGGTGAACTATCCCTTTAATATCCACTGTTCTTTTTATTTTGTGCAAACAGCCAAACATTTTGGTAGACGGCACAGATAATACACCCTTAGTAAAAATAGCATATTACTTTTGTTTACGCTCTTTGTGAACAACATGTCACTATTTGCACTTAGTGTAACCAGGGTGCTATTTAGAGCTATTTATACTTGGTGCAAACAGTATCTACCTTCAAAACAGCAATTACCCTCTTTAATGTGTTAGTTCACCCAAAAATGAAAATTCTGTCATCAATTACTCACCCTCATGTCGTTCCAAAGCCTTTCATTCATCTTTGAATCACAAATGAAGATATTTTAATGGAATCTGAGAAATTTCTGGCCCTCTATTGAAATTCATTACACACATTGTTTAGGAATGGTTAGAGGAACATAATGAAGAGTTCAAGTTGTTGCCAGCCTCTAAATTCCCCAGATCTCAATCCAACTGAGCATCTGTGGGATGTGCTGGACCAACAAGTTCGATCCATGGCGGCTCCCCCTCACAATCTACAGGACTTGATGGATCTGCTGTTTCCGTCTTGGTGCCAGATACCACTGGATATCTTCAGGGGTTGTGTAGAGTCCAGAACTCTGTGGGTTGGTGCTGCTTTGCCAGCACATGGAGGACCAATAGCCTATTAGGCAGGTGGTCATAATGTTTTGGCTCATCAGTGTAAAGTAAAGTCTTTTTTCATAAGACTTTGACTAAACTGCTCAATTCATATGGATTTATTTTACAGTCTCTTTATGAATGTTTTAAACTGTCAAGTTTTGGGTGAATAGACTTTCAATGGAGGGACAGAAATCTCTCAGATTTCATTAACCTTCTGGTGCTCTTTGCGTGGCGGTCAAAAATGACCGTTTTTTTTTTTTTTTTTCCATTGAAATGAGTGTACTGTATTTTAGTTCAATTATATTTTTTTAATTTTATTTAATATTTTGTATTTTTAGGGGATTTTATTTTTTATTTACTATATTTATGCAGTAGTTATAACCCATTTATTCACTTTTTGAGCATAGACCTGAAAATGAAATCTCCAACTTAAACGTTCCAACTATAAATCTTGAATGCTTTGGAACACAAACTTAAGTTTAGTCTCTTTTTAAAGACGACACTTGGCAGATTATTGCTTAAAAAAAAAGTTCTGGAATTTTACGCAAAAGCCTCTAAGTGCTGTCTGAAATTTTCTTCTAAAATGAACATTTTTATCAAGCTTGTATGTTTAGGTTCAGTTATTTCACTTTAATGGCAATTAATAGGTCCTTTTCATTGCCATTAAAGTGAAATAACTGAACATAAACACAAGCTTGATAAAAATGATAATTTTAGAAAATTTCAGACGGCACTTAGAGGCTTTTGCATCTGAAGTCTTCAAATACTAATTTATATTTTAATATAAAATATATTTTTTTCAAAACACATTTTACTCTAAAACTGCGAGAAAATCAAAGCCATAAATCAAGAAGTTTTTTTTTTCAAATTTAATCTTGAGATCTCAAAAAATGAGCATTTAGTAAGATTTTTTTGGTTGCAGTACCAAAAGTTTCCACTACATGAAATAAGTTTCCTATTAATTTCCAATGCTGACATTTTTGACTGCTATGAGTATGTGTGACTATTTTTTTCAGGACCATTTAACCTTTTCGAATCATGTCTATAATTTTTTTTGTGTGTGTTCACAAAGCCAAAATCTTTACCAAGTTTTGAATTATTGTGATGAAGTAAAAAAAAAAAAAAAAAAAAAAAAAAAACCCAAAACGTAACAGCACCAGAGGGTTAACAATATCTTCATTTGTATTCCGAAGATGAATGAAAGCCTTATGGGTTTGGAACGACATGAGGCTGAGTAATTGATAACATAATTTTAATATTTGGGTGAACTATCTTTTTGTAGCCTGGTATAAAGGTTTAATTCATGGAATAACACAGCAGAGAGTTCTAGGACAGTATTGGAACAGAAAGAAAGAATGGGATCAGAAAATGACAAAGGACGATTTCAAACCAGCATCCTTAAGAGAGTGCATATATGCGACGGAGAGAGTTTATCTTTGATTATTCTATATTAAGCAAATAGGCTTTCTTCTGTGAATTGTGGACTGTTACAGACATTCAAGTCTCATCTGTGAGATTGAACTCACTTTCTCAGGCCAGATACCCAGGTGGAAGTAGAGGCGGGCCTGCAGCAGAAGATACTGCACGTTATCAGGGTTAATAGTGAGATAGAGATCCAGAGAGTCCCGCAAGAGCTGATATGACTTCTCATTCCCTTCCCTAGACAAAAGCAAAAGCAAGCACATTTTGTAACAAAATTCACAAGCTAAAAAAACCCCAACAATTTCAGTTACATAAAACAGTCTAAACTGCAGAAATCCCTAACTAGTTTACTACTGAGAGTATACATGCAGCATATATACATAGCATTATATATATATATATATATATATATATATATATATATATATATATACATAGCATTATATATATATATATATATATATATATATATATATATATATATACACATAGCATTATATATATATATATATATATATATATATATATATATATATATATATATATATATATATATATATTTATATATATATATATATCTATATATATAAAAAGACTGTTCATTACACATAAAAGCACAAGTACAGTAATGAAAGCATGAGGGTACGTTTACACAACAACAATGTACTAAAAAAGTTTTTCCATTGCATTTTTCAAGTACAGATGACAACGTTGTGAAAACGATTAAAAACGTTGTATTATGCTGCCAGGTCAGCTGTTGGGGATGTCACTTTGTAAAGAAAAATACCTGGCTATAGACTGAACACGTAATACACACACGCATGATGTCACGAATTCGTGTTTTTGTAGTTTACAAAGAGATGATAATGGTATTGTTTTCAAAAACTTCCAAGGCCCCCAAAGCACTGTTGTCATGTAAATGAACGGCCAAAATGCATAAAAAGTTTTCTGTTTGTAGTTGAAAGCAATGTTGTGTAAACAGCCCTTGAGTCTCACCCTCTCTTGCCAATGTTAAGCAGGTTTCCCACCATCCTCAGCAGCAGCTCGCTGGTGCTTATAGCGCTGTAGTAATCTGCTGTCACCTGGTGTCGGATCAGATACTCACACTCTTTAGCAGCCAGCTGTTTTCCATTTCCAAATGCATCAATGTATACATAGTCGTAGATGTCACCACTCCTGCATAACACATCATTAGTCAATTTACGTTGTTGTTTAACTTTAGTTTTAATGCAAGCACAACTGAATATTTTGAAGCATATTGGGATTATAACAATGGACTGATGCTGAAACTAAATGATGTTTACTATGTGATTTCATTTTGACAGACTGCAATTGCTGGAATGTGGAAAACACCCACCTGCTTTGATTTTGGCACCAGCGTAGCAGGAAATGGTTGGGGAAGTTGACAGGCTCCAGAGGAACTCCTAACTTCCTGGCCAGAGTCATGTAGAGCACAGAGAGGCTGATGGGAATGCCTGTCCGACGGAGCAGCACCTGACCACAAGGGGGTGGCACACTGTGAGAAATAAACTACATTTCTGTCTAAATTTAATGTACAATTGAAGGTAACATGTTATGGTACTTTACAGTTTTTATGGATAACAGGTATTTATTATACATTGGAAGAGCTTTTTTTTTCTTTTGCTGAGAGCGTGGATAAGTGTTTGTCACCCCAAAATACTATACTGAAGTATAGTATTTCAACCTTCAAAAGTCTGGCGTCAGTAGGAATTTTTTAAAAGAAATCGATGCTTTTATTTAGCAAGGATGCATTAGATTAATCACAGTGAGAGTTAAGACTTTTATAAAGACGTTTTATGACAACAATCCAAATAAACACTGTTCTTTCTATTCTATTTTTATTCAAACAATCCTGATTTTTTTTTTTACAGTTTAAATGAAATTACAATGAGTACAGGTTTTTTTTTTAATTTACTAGCAGCATTATGATAATTTTTACAAAATAAATCTCAGTGTGAGATTTACGGATGTTGTGATTTGATGCACACAGTCAGACGACGAATACAGTCAGTAACAGGCGATCCACACTCCAATCCAGATGGAGGCGCACGCGGTAATGCAACGCAGTTTGCTAACCGTCACAACAGGAAAAAGCGCAGAAGAAGAAGAACCAGCAATCTATGCATAGATATGTTTACGTGTAATCACTCAATCAGTGTTTCAACCATGGAAAGACATCAGTAAAACAGCTTTGAGAATAATATCTCATGTAGCATTACATTTACCTCAGGGAAGTCATTTAGTGTCCACAGCATGTTAGTTCACTAGAGAACTCTAGAACTCTATTTCACTAAATATATGCACTATATTAGCTTATATATATATTCATTATGTTTACTTTACCTGTTAGTAATGTCTTAACTATTTAATATATGTTTAAAAACATTTTTCATGAAAACAAGTTATGACAGTAACTGTGTAAATGATTATATTTCAAAAATGAACTGGAGTAGAAACATAACTGAAAAATAATTTTATAATTAGATTCAGAAGTTAATGCAAAACCTGCATTATGTGTAATTTACATGTTTTTTATTTTTATTATTTGAGTGTTGATTATATATCTAAAAATAAATAGCAAACTGAATTTAATAGTTTGTTCTCTGCTGTTAATTGTAACCTTTAATAGTATAGTAATGTGCAAGCAAGTGTTCCCAATATATAGTTTACAGCTAAGAACGTTTTTTTTTTTCTTTAATACCGAGGTACACTACTGTTCAAAAGTTTGGGGTCAGTAAGATTTTTTAATGTTTTAAAAGAAGTTTCGTCTGCTCACCAATCCTGCATTTATTTGATTAAAAATACAAACAAAAACAGTAATATTGTGAAATATTATTCCAATTTAAAACAGCTGTTTTCTATGTCAATATACATTTAAAGTGTAATTTATTCCTGTGATCAAAGCTGAATTTTCAGCATCATTACTCCAGTCTTCAGTATCACATGATCCTTCAGAAATCAATCTAATATGATGATTGGATGCTCAACAAACATGTATTATTATTATCAATGTTGAAAACAGTTGTGTACAGATTTTTTTTAAAAATTCTTCGATGAATAGAAAGTTCAAAATAACAGCATTTATTTAAAATAGAATATTTTCTAACATTATAATTGTCTTTACTGTAACTTTTGATCAGTTTAACTCATCCTTGATGAATAAAAGTATTGATTAATTTTATTTCTATCCCCCAAAAATAAAATTAAAATTCTTACTGACCCCAAACTTTTGAACGGTAGTGTTTAATGTTACAAAAGATTTAGATTTCAGACAAATGCTGTTCTTTTGAACTTTCTATTCATCATAGCATCATGAAATAAAAATGTAAATAACTGTTTTCAACATTGATAATAATAAATGTTTCTTGAGCATCAAATCATCATATTAGAATGATTTCTGAAGGATCATGTGACACTGAAGATTGGAGTAATGATGCTGAAATTTCAGCTTTGATCACAGGAATCACTTTACACTTTACTGTATATTGACATAGAAAACAGCTGTTTTAAATTGGAATAATATTTCACAATATTACTGTTTTTGTTTGTATTTTTAATCAAATAAATGCAGCCTTGGTGAGCAGAAGATACTTCTTTTAAAACATTAAAAAAATCTTACTGACCCTAAACTTTTGAACGGTAGTGTACGTACCGAACCGTTGTGTTTGTGTACAGTTACACCCCGATATATGAATGAAATAAAGTAAAGTAATTCATGTTACTTATTTAAGAAAAATGTATAAATAAATATATGATATTAAAATGTAAATTTACATGTTACTCAAAGTTATTTGCTTATGTAATCCACATGGTATATGTGCATATGTGTATACTTGTAATGTAAAATATTTTGCAAATGAGTATATCATCCATGTGACTCCAGTACCTGATGTATGTATGAGTTCAGTGGATTGTAGTAGTCCCGCTCATTGCCCTTGTACTGTAGCTGGTCATACAGCACCACATTCAGAGCACATATGGCTTGCCTTTGAAACTCCAAATCTTCCAGAACAAAGCAGTCACCTGGAAAAACAGTCTAATGAAGACAGATATAGGATGCTACAGCTTTAAGAACAACAATGCTATTGTGGTTTCCCACTGCAGTCCAAAGTAAAATTTAAAAATGTTGAAAATTAAACTAAGAGACCTCCAAGACATTTACTTCATTGACATTGAGCTGAAAGCTTTTATCGGACAACAGGGAGAACATAAGCCTGGCTACACTGGTCTGACTAATAGACCTCATGAGAACAGTAAATTGAATTTTCTGGATCTCTCTTTGAGGACTGACCTTGACTGGCTCGCAGACATGGGTGTGTGGCGTTTTTTACTCGCAGATACTTCTTCACCTTGTCTGTGATTTCTTCTATCTGTGCAGATATGCTCTCAAGGGTGACATCAGTCAGAGGGTTGCAGTACTGGTCGACCAAAACAGCACCTAGAATTGGAGATTAAACAGGTAAATCTTTGATTTAACTATAATTCCATGTTGAACCTCAAACATCCATAATAATGAAGGGAGTAAACTTTGGCGAGATAGGGTTGCACTATCTTACATTGTGAATATTATGACTTTGCTAAGCCTATGTGGCTGCACATTTAATTTGATTTGAGCTTTGATTATTATATGATAACCATTATAGTATGACACATATTATTGGATGGACCTGGCCTTTATGTGGCCTCATCCCTGGTATTGTAAAGCACAGTAGTATTTTTAGATATTACCTTTCGTGCAGTGCGCAATATAGCTGTTTGTGAATGCAAAACGCCTGCAAATTTTCATAGATCAGAAGGGCTGTTCACACTTGAAATAGTTAACCCTGGGTCATTCTAAACCCCTGGGTTATCTTGCTTCACGTTTCACACTGCTTATACTTTACCCGGGGTAAACAATTAATCCTGGGTATTCAAAAACTGACGTTTCACATTGTACATTTCTAAACCCTGGGTTTATGTTCTTATTTACATATTTGCGGTGTCGGTGTCATTGATTGGATAAACGCAACATGTGACCCGTTTACATAGCTCTAGCATTGCGTATCCTTGTATCGCCAACTGTACTATTACGTTTACTGAATGGATATATCGGACTATAAAGGTAAGAATAAAACTCAAATTGTCGTGTTTTCTCTCAGCATTTGACATTTTTCCGACTTTATCGACTGAAATATGAGTATGCGATTGGTTGTCTGTTGCTAAGCATCTAGCTGTAACATTCTAACCCCGCATTGTTTCACACTGTACAAGTTTGGCACCACAATGCAGGGTCAACACTGCAAAAGCAGTGCTAACCCTGCTCCGGAGCAGGGTTTCATAACCCAGAGTAAAAAGTGGTGCTAACCCTGCTTCTAAATTACAAGTGTGAAATGTTCCTTTACCCAGGGTTAAAAGCGGTGTTTAGAACGATGATAACCCGGGGATAAGCACAGTGTGAAAAGCCATTAAAGGGCTTTTCACACTTGAAGTAGCTAACCCTGGGTCATTCTAAACCCTGGGTAAACGCAATCCTGGGTTATCTTGCTTCACATTTCACACCGCTCAAAATTGACCCAGGGTTAACAATTAATCCTGGGTATTCATATGCTAATGTTTCACATTGTACATTCGTAAACCCTGGGTTAACGTTCTTATTTGCATTTTTGCGGTGTCAGTGTCATTGATTGGATAAACTCAGCATGCGACCCATTTATATAGCTCTAGCGTTGCGTATCCTCGTATTGCCAACTGAACTATCGAGTTTATACTGAATGGACATTTCGGACTATAAAGGTAAGAGTAAAACAGTCTTTGCTTCACTCTTTGTCACGTTTTCTGTCAGCATTTGACATTCTTCCTCTCAAACACTGAATTTACTATTTATATACAATGCGCAATGTGTTTTTCTGTGACTGTCCAAAGCAGGCAAATATGAGTACGCGATTGGTTTTCTGTTGCTAAGCGTCAAGCTGTAACATTCACACCGCATTTTTTCACACTGTACAAGTTCAGCACAGCAAAAGAGGTGCTAACCCTGCTCCGGAGCAGGGTTTCATAACCCCGGGTAAAAAGTGGTGCTAACCCCGCTTCTAAATTACAAGTGTGAAAAGTTCCTTTACCCGGGGTTAAAAGTGGTGTTTAGAACGACAATAACTCGGGGTTAAGCGCAGTGTGAAAAGCCCTAAAGTGTACAACAAATGGAGTTATTGTCTCCCAAAAGAACTGCCTGAAATAAGTCATCAGTAATTCCAGTCTTACTTCCTGCACAAAACTATGTACGTTTGTAACATATTTGCATAATTCCAGCCTATGGGCTTCACTGGCTGCCCAAGAATGACATCAACTTGACCTGCCCTCAAACACTGTAGTTGTAGCTGAGGTTTTCGACAGGTGCTGTAAGCAGTAGACCAATCACAACAGACTGAGCCATCTGACCAATCAGAGCAGAGTAGGCTCTTGGAAAGGAGGGGTTTAGAGAGAACGAATCCTTTACCGAACCGTTTCAGACACTGTGAGAAAAGAGGTGATGCTGTAATGTATATTATAAGAAAATTAAAGTGTTTTTTGACCTTGAATGTATGTAAACCTACTGTAGAAGACCTTCAAAACAAATTAGGAAACTTTAAAATAGCAAAATACGGGTACTTCATTTTCCATTAATAAGAAAATGTGAGACTTTTTGTTAGTTTTTTTTTTTGTGAGCTTACCTTCCAGAGCTGATTGTTGTTCTGGTAGTCGCTCAAGGAAAACCTTCAAATTCCTCAAAATGTTCTGCTGCCGGAGGAAGTACAGGATTTTCTTTGCATAGTACTTAAGTGTCAAACTTTTCCTGAAGCCATCATGGGAAAGGAAGACATTCATAAATTCAGTTAAACCATTTAGTGCCAAGAAATAAATAAAATAACTATAAGGGTTAGTTCACCCAAAAATGAAATTTCTGTCATAAAAACTCACCCTCATGTCGTTCCACACCCGTAAGACCTTCGTTCATCTTTGGAACACAAATTAAGATATTTTTGATGAAATCCTATGATGTTTACACTGTATACAGTGCAGGCTTCTGGGTACTGAGTCAGCATCACATGCATGCGTTGTTCTGCTCACATGAACAGCATCGGCCAATAGTGAATCGATCTTAATTTGTATTCCAAAGATGAACGAAGGTCTTACGGTTGTGGAACGACATGAAGGTGAGTAATTAATGATAGAAATTAAATTTTTGGGTGAACTAACCCTTTAAGCTTGAGCTCATCTCTAACCTTTGGTCTGAGTTCAAAATACCGAGCAGCTCATCCTCACAGAAGTGTTCTGGGGCACCAAGAGACTCGATTTCCGCAAAGCTGTCTCCAAGAACCTGACCAACGCAAGGCTGAGTTACAGATCTCTGGGTTAGTGACTAAAATAATAGATTAAATCCAACTTACCTTACAAATATACCTGTCCAAAGCATTGCGTAATTGTCACACCATAAATATTATGATTTTTGAGATAATATTTTCTGCAAATTGTGACAGATTTTTAAGTTAGTCTTTTGTAGAGTCACTTACAACTTCTGTGAAGAACCTCTTGGAAATAGACTCTACTGTTCTTCTGATCTGCTGACCAACCATGTGCCGGCTCTTATATTCCTTCAGCCAATCATACGACTCATTCTGCCGATAAAATCTCTGCAGCCTGGGCCACCTAAAACATTGATACATTAGTAATGTTCGACATCATAAAGAAAAATTATAAATGAATACAAGATAATCTTGAGTAAATTATAATGTTGTGTCATATTATAGAATATATACATATATACATTATATATATAGAATATTTTTGTGTGCTTATAATCACCTAGATTACAAAGAGATTATTGTAAATTGTGGCATGTGGTCAATTCAGTTGTATGCAATATGTATCAAAAAAGCTGTAAACTGTAATTTGCATGTACATAGTAAACAATTATAAGTGCATTTCGTTCTTTCAACATACAGGAGGTGAGCCCGTGATAGCTAAACATTACATATGCATCTCTCTGCATGTGAACACGGGACAAATTTGGTGCATCAGCAGAATGAGAACACGACATGACAGCTCTCAAGTCACGCATTGAATGCACACCTTAAACCATCTATCAGGGATCCAACACATTTCTTATGGTTTGATAAACTGGAGGTTGATTGAGGTATAAAGCTGTAGAAATGTTTTTAATTTATGCCACCTGAGTTTGTACTGATGCGCCCAGACCTTTCCCCTGCCGTGGCACACGTCATGCAGCCTCTTGCACGTGCAGGAAACGTTGCAAATGTCGATATGGTTTAGAACGGGAAAACACAATATATGCTCTAATAATTCCGCTGGTAAATCGGTTAACTGCTTAGCGAAACTGTCTGAAATAACCGTATTTGTCCCTAAAACTCGATCTCCCGTGCATGGCGTCGCCATCTTTTCTGTTTACTGCGATGACCTCATCGAAGCCACGCCCGGTTGTCAACGAAAGCACGCCCCTTTCTGGTGCAAAGGGCTGAACTTTGAGAAATTAAATGAAATTCGTGAAATGATCCGAAAATTACATTTATATTTTAATCATGTAACACTTAAAGGTGTCATTTGCTATAAAGATTCATTTATAGTATAATTTAGAATTGTTTATATTTTAAAATAAAAATATAAAATAATAAAAGACATAATGTTTAAAGTAGTGAACCAATCTATTTTATTTTATTTCTAATTGTATTTATTTTCCATTCATTTTAATTTATTATTTAATATTAAAATTGAACATAGATTTTGCATTTAATCTGGAAATCTAGATACTGAGCAGCATTGAATATTATATTTACATTCTCTATATGATTTAATTAATAATGAATAGTTAATAATACTTACATTAATAATATCTTTATAAAAAAAACAATTTAAAAAGTAATAAATGCATAAATTATTAAAATTTTTTTAAAGTAATTGATAATCGTTTAAGTTAAGATTTTACTATTTTTTGTATTATCTCCTGACAAAAAAAAAAAAAAAAAAAGGCTTTTAACTATTAGCTGAATGGCGCACTATTGCGCATGTCCTCCCGCCTCCCCGTGCACGCGCACGAGAAGTTTCAGCTGCAGTTTTGGCCTGAAAGAGTCAAACCAGCAGCGGTGTTTGTGTGTCAGGTGTTTAAACGGGCGTGAATCTCACACATCGCAGGAATTCAGCTGTGTTTGTAGCTCGACAGGTGAGTTAGCAACCAGTTTACAAGCTGTCAGGCCAATTCCGTCGAAACACTCCTAACAAAACAAAACAATGAGGCATGAAACCGTAGATTAGCATAAACAAGCATTTATGAGCACGTAAATTGTTGTGAAGTCGTGTAAAAGTTGGTATTTTGCTACACGAGTGTATACTTAAGTGTTATACAATAGGTTAATGTTTCTTCTCAGTTATTTGTCACCTCATATCACGCTTATAGTAGTTTAAAATTAGCTTCTTTTGTCCATTGTTATTGTACATTGTTTATTACTTACTAGCTGATAAGTTATTCCTTAGTGAACTTGTGCTATTCTCTTTTCCTTTTATTTTCTTACAGGCTTAATGGTGCTCTGGAGGAAGTAAAAGGGCTAGTATGTGCCCAACTGCTAGTTAGCAGTTAATGCAGGTGGTTTGTCAACATCCAGCCTTTAGAGATGCACTTTAATCTCATTTTTTGTTACATTTGCCAGTAATGCTAAATTAAAGCTTTTAACAAGAGAGGTCAACACTAATGTGTTTCATCATAAGCTATGCCTCAGATAGATAGATAGTCAACAGGTTTATGTTGTTCCTAAAGAGGAGGAAAGTTTCCCATCAGCAACTATTATGGCAAGTGCCCTTGCATCAAAAATGGGGCTCAGTTCCCTCCGGAGGAAACAAGCCAAAAACTTCAACGTCACAATTGTTACAATGGATGCTGACTTGGAGTTTAGCTGCGAGGTAAGTGGCAAGCATTTTCCATGAATGTGATGTATGCAAATGCATTGTTTCTATGTGGTGAACCTCCTTGAATTAAGTTTATGCTATCTCTGTAGGAGTGTGTATCACAGTCACGTTATTTCATGGTAGTAAACCTATTATAGCCTACCACCAAACCTGTTCTGGCAGTGATCAATGCTTCTGGGCACTTAAGCTTAGCTTGGGGAAGGCACCAGGCTGTCGACATTTTAATGTCCCGACTCGTTGTTGTGCCCTTGAGCAAGTCACTCAGCCTGACCTGTTTCTCTAGGGGAGCTGCGTCAAGACATCCCTGTCTCCTCGAGCAGCTTAATGTTTGAATGGAGACGCTTCAGTGGCCTTAAGGAATAGCTCTTCCCTAAAAACGGAAATTCTGTCATTTACTCCCCTCATGTCATTCCGATCCTGTATTAATTTCCTTTTTCTGTGAATGCACAAGAATGTACAAGCTACAGCTTGCATACGGAGATGCAAGTGGATAATGATGATGATTTATTTCGCCAAAGAATCATAAAAGTAATCCATATGACTTGTGAACTATATTCCAAGTCTTCTGAAGCCACACAAAGCAATATTTCAATTACTTAAAACCTCTTTTCAATCAATTAACCCTGTAAACCCTGGCATTTAAATAAAAGTCTGCTTATGTGCTTTTTTGTTTAGTATAATATTTGATACATCAGGCTTTTGTGGCTCATCTAGGAGAATATCCAATTTGGTGCAGTTGCTGATTTTATATGGTCAAAAAGTAAAATGAAATTCTGATAGCTTGTAATATAAATCAGTGAGATCTTTTATAACAGTATAGCATATAAAAATGCATATAAATATCAGTTGTTACTGATATATCCCAATATATGCCTTAGTAAGATGACATTTGAAAGCTTAGTTTTATAATCAAAGGTCTGTCGTTTTTATTTTGAGGGGTAAAACGTATAATGCGGTGCACTACGATGATGATTGAGAGATAAACAAATACATGTTCCTCAAAAGCCTCAATTTGACCATGATAATTAGATTTACCATTAGATAATCAAATAAACCTAAGTTACTTCTTACCAGTAAATGTTCAATATTTCAATGTTGAAATATTATTTTGCATATCAAATATGATACAGTAGGCTTTAAGGTTAAAATCTCATTTGTGTTCTGTAAAAATAATTGTGTGTATTCTTGTAGTGCAAATAGTAGAACATGGTGTTGGCAACACCAAGGTCATGGGTTCGATTCCCAGGGAATGCATGATCTAGAGCTGCACGATTAAAGGATTAGTTCACTTCAGAATTCAAATTTCCTGATAATTTACTCACCCCCATGTCATTCAAGATGTTTGTCTTTCTTTCTTCAGTTGAAAAGAAATTAAGGTTTTTGGGGAAAACATTCCAGGGCTTTTCTCCATATGGTGGATTTCAACAGGGTTGAAGGTCCAAATTGGATTTTAAATGCAGCTTCAAAGGGCTCTACATGATCTCAGACGAGGAATAAGGGTCTTATCTAGTGAATCGATCAGTCATTTTCTAAAAAAATCACGTAACACGCAGTACGTAATCACATTGGAAAGGTCATGCATGACATAGGCGTAAGTACCGCGGTAGGGCGAAAAACTCCATCTCATTTTCTCCTCCAACTTCAAAATCATCTGACATTGTTGTTTTACCTGTTTTTGTAAAGGGTGTTTGACTTAGTCTTTGCACATTTGCTTTGTAGACACTGGATCGGTACTTCTGCCTACATCACACATGACCTTTCTAACATGATTACGTAATGCGTGGCACATTGCAGAGCTAGTGCAAGATGAGCATTTGTGGTTAAAAAGTATATAATTTAAAAAAATAAATAAAAAATTTAAGAAAATGACTGATTATTTTGCTAGATAAGACCCTTATTCCTCATCTGAGATCATGTAGAACACTTTGAAGCTGCACTGAAACTGCAATTTGGACCTTCAACCCGTTGAACCCTGTTGAAGTCCACTGTATGGAGAAAAATCCTGGAATGTTTTCCTCAAAAACCTTAATTTCTTTTTGACTGAAGAAAGAAAGACATAAACTTCTTTGACATGGGGGTGAGTAAAATTATCAGGAAATTTTAATTCTGAATCAAACTAATCCTTTAAAGGTGCCCTAGAATTAAAAATTGAATTTATCTTGGCATAGTTAAATAAATAACAAGAGTTCAGTACATGGAAATGACAAACATTCAGTCTCAAACACCGTTGTTTCCTCCTCCTTGTATAAATCTCATTTGTTTAAAAGACCTCCGAAGAAACAGGCGAATCTCAACATAACACCGACTGTTACGCAACAGTCGGGGTCATCAATATGTATGACCCCAATATTTGCATATGCCAGCTCATGTTCAAGGCATTTGACAAGGGCAGCCAGTATTAATGTCTGGATGTGCACAGCTGAATCATCAGACTAGGTAAGCAAGCAAGAACAATAGCGAAAAATGGCAGATGGAGCAATAATAACTGACATGATCCATGATAACATGATATTTTTATTGATATTTGTAAACTGTCTTTCTAAATGTTTCATTAGCATGTTGCTAATGTACTGTTAAATATGTTTAAAGTTACAATCGTTTCTTACTGTATTCACAGAGACAAGACTGTCGTTATTTTCATTTTTTAAACACTTGCAGTCTGTATAATTCATAAACACAACTTCATTCTTTATAAACAGTGTGTAATGTTAGCTTTAGCCACAGAGCACCATCAAACTCATTCAGAATCAAATGTAAACATCCAAATAAATACTATACTTACACGATTAGACATGTTGCATGACGAACACTTTGTAAAGATCCATTTTGAGGGTTATATTAGCTATGTGAACTTTGTTTATGCTGTTTAAGGCAAGCGTGAGCTCCGGGGGCGGAGAGCACGAACAATTATCATATTAAATGATGCCCCAAAATAGGCAGTTAAAAAAAATTAATAAAAAATCTATGGGGTATTTTGAGCTGAAACTTCACAGACACATTCAGGGGACACCTTAGACTTATAGTACATCTTTTAAAAAGACGTTCTACGGCACCTTTAACATTTTGTCAAAACCTCTAGTAAATCACGTGTCTTTTTTTAGTTGCCTGTTCAGAATTATGACTCAATTTGTCCAGAATTGTGCAGCGCCTCTAGCACAAACCGATAAAATGCATATCTTGAATATTATATAAGTCGCTTTTTGATAAATGCATCTGCCAAATGCATTAATGTAATGTAGATGTGTTGCATCAAGTTTTATGTCATTGATGTGAAACACAGTTAGTTATTGACAAAACTGCAAATGCCATATGAGTACTTTGAGGTGAAGATTATCCATGTACAATAACTTAAATTTGGCTTTGTTCTTCACACAAAGCTATCAGAAGTCTAGAAATGTAGTGCACATGTTATATAGACCAAATTTATTTACCTTGGCTGTATAAAACGCCATTCACTTTTCTTGTGTGGAAAACAGAAGCTTTGACATTCTGCTTAACATCTCCTTTTGTTAAGAAAATAATATTTAAAACTAATCCCAAAAAGTTTTCAACAAACATTCATGACTGCTTGGCCAGAAAAACTAAAACAAACATAACAAATCTACAAAGCAAGCAGAATCCTACATGGCAGTAATCATCATTCCCACATATAAAGGTGTTTTCCACAAACGGTGAATCCGGTGGGAGTTCTGCAGGCATACAGGGGGCTTCGCTGTGGATCTGCACTTCATTTGCACATAGCATCCAATGAGTTTCTTGCTTGCAGGAAGATGCCCTATTTTTGCACACAACATCACAGAAAGTGTTTTTGAATTAAGGGAAAACAGATGGTGGTAAGAGAACTGTGTGACAGACGGGGACTGTGAGTTAGTGTCCCATGAGACACGATGGTCCCACTCTACAAGACCCTGTGCTTGTGTGTTTGCCTGTCTTTCACTCTGTTTTGATCTTTCACACTCATTAACAGTATTTCCTTTGGTGGTACTGAGGTTCTGAGGGATCATGGTTCTCTTGTCATATACCGATAAGGTGTCATATGTATTATAAAGTGGCTTTGGATACAAAAATAAATGTATAGTTAGAATTAAGGGAGCAAGATGTAGCTGTTCATATTAATCTAGATACATATTACTGGTTCAAGCTCTTTCAGCATCTGTGGCATACTGTCGATTACCAAAAAACTACTTCTGAAGGGGTTAAAAGCAGAAATGTGCAGTTTTGAGTTTGTTTTATATTATTTTGAACAAAAATATGTTATTGGAGGTGTGAAATTGTCTAAATCCTTTTAGCTGTGGGAATACTGTTTTATGCAGATTACAGATGTCATTTGTGTGAGTGAAATTTTCTCCATGTAAACAATTTTGTAGTATTTTTTGATGTTTTTCTGACAGCTTCTGGGTTTACTAAATCATGACAGAAGTTAAAAATTGGATTTACACGGACACGGTTAGCAGTTCTGTCATATTAATATTAAGTTAACATGTATAAGGTTTAAGCCTTGGTATGCTTTCAAAACTGTGTGTTAAAGCATTTAGTACAGTTCCTTGCTCCATAGACTTACAGACTTATCCATAGACTTATCATAAATGCATTTAAAAAAATAGAACCAGTACAATGCACTATACCTTTCACAGATTGAGACCAACATTAAATGCTGGTCTCAAAAACATTAAGGACATTCAAGACTCTCACAGAAATTTTGAGATTTCTCATCACTGCAGAACACGAGATTGTCCATTAAACATTTTTTGCTGGACTAATACTTCTACCCCTCTGAGAAACTTGTTTTATATTGTATATATACTTTTGAAAAGGGTTTTAACCAAGTAAATCCAAATGTAGTTTTAAGGGTTTTTTTTATAGAAAAAAATTACTCTTAAACATCTTATTTGGTTTTATTTTTGAATAACCAAACCTGGCTATCGCCATGAACTTAGCCATAGAATCTGGAATGGTGTTAAAAAGAAAAGGAAAAAAAGATAGGGGTAAATTGAAAATATTTTATGTGATAATCAGCATGCAGTAGCATGCAAAAATGCAGAGCTTAAGTAGTAATATTTAACCCAGAATTTTCCTTTTTAAAGGTCAAAAGAGCATAAATAACATGACATTTGGACCATTGCATCTGATTTCAGCATAATTAAGATACTGTTTTTGGTGTCTTTGTATTTCACAAACAACACCACTTGGTGGCAGCATGGATTTATAGAAACAAAATCCCATTTCTCTTTCGTTCATTCACTCTGTTCACAGACATTGAGATTTTATTGCCCATCATTGATAGCTGATAATAGCTCAGCACTGAAGTCATCTACAGGGTTTGCTAAACCACAATTCATGATTTGTCCAGAACCTTTGGGTATATAGTAACAGATATTATTTCACAGTGGCAGAAAATGGTCCCCATACAGTTATGAATAACATAGCCAAGATCCTGAAACTAGAGGAAAAACCATAAAGTCAGTTTTATTTATATTTTAGCTCCCAAATGTTTTCTTAGCATGCTATTAAAGTGAAAATGAAGTGTTAGAATGTAAAATGTCACCTTAAATAATGCATTTCGTATATATATTTTTTTGTGCTTTAAGCATTGACTGATGCAAATGATAAGAAGTACAGTACATATTTTCTATTCAAAATCCTTCATCTGCATTTTTATTTGTGCTGTAGGCTAATATTTAGTTTAAGCCATCTCTGTGTGCTACCAGTATTGTGCACACTATTGACCTCATCTAATCTTGAGCCGTGTAACAAGAAAGACAGTCCTGGTGTAGTTCAGTCAATATAATCTGATTTGAGGTAATAGCCTGGGGCTCAATATTGGATAAAGACAGAATTTGACTTTGAGGTTACTGCTTTTGTTCTTTTTTTTCTTTCTTGTGCTTTTACACTGTCAAGTTTTCAGTAAATTTTTACAACAGTACAACTTCTCTGCTGAATATTTAGGACAGTGAGAGAACACCCTTCTACACAGGCGCACCTCATTTCTCCGTGAACGTTTGCACCAGCTGACGGCCGTCCTTGAAGGCAGCCCGTCAGCTTCCTAGAGGAGAAGCATCAACATATTTAATTGCTTGGACTCTGGATGGCAGCATATTGTCATATGTTCTCATACATAAACATTAGGCAAGATGAAACCGCAGCTTGAAAAGCACCTGTCCCTGTTATGCTAATACAGTTTGCAGTGTTGATGATGTTTGCAAGACTCTGTGGAAGTTGTCAGTACTTATAACAGCAAGTTTCTGTCCTCTGTCATAAACTTTAATCATTCAAGGTGGCAGAAGTGGCAAGTATATTGTAACATCTAGCTCAGCTGGGTCCAGGTATACTTGAATCCTACTAATGACAAGGCTAATTGAGCACAGATGCTTACACAAGGGAAATGCTTACACAAGGGAAATACTCTCACAAGATAAGTTTTTGAATTATTCTGCTAATATACTCCTGAAGATTGCATTCTGATTTCTGAAGTTATTAAATGGATGGCTCTTTCCAATGTCAGCCCCTTTATTGATTTATTTGATGCTCCTTTTATTGATTCTGTTCAAGTATGCAGTATGCACAAAACAATTAAAGTCATTTTAATGAAAAATAAGCTGATATGCATCCTCTATTCACCTATTGAATATGGTAATATTTTCTGGCCTGCTGACAGTAGTCCTCCTGACAAAAGATGAACTGATATGTCCGAAAACGAGTGAATGCACTTGCTGACAGAGACTTTTGTAATGATGCTCAGACTCATTTCTCTGCCTTGTGTCCACATGGTCTGTGGAAATGAGGTTATTCAGGGAATGTCATTGTTCATTATACTGGTGCTGTTCAGATTTGTGGTCAGTCTGAATTCGATTAGTCTGTTGCAATCCTTAGAGAGTTCTTTTTCTTAGACTTGTTAAAACTTAAAATGTGGGGTTTTATTGTGTTCCGTTCATGTCTGTGTATATGTCACAGCTCAACTTCTTGTTTCAGCAGGGAATATGACAGAAATGGGTCTTTAAAGTAATTCAGCCTGTGGTTCAACATGCGCTTCTTTAAAGCTTCATGTTACTAACCCTTTTTTATATAATCTTGTTTGGGCAGCTGAAGTGGAAAGGAAAGGATCTGTTTGAACTTGTGTGCCGGACACTGGGACTCAGGGAGACATGGTTTTTTGGTCTGCGGTATGACGTCAAAGACACTGTGGCATGGCTGAAAATGGACAAGAAGGTAAAACACTCAGGTTAAACTTTCCTGCTCTTTCAAAATAGTTCCAGTCTGATAAATGCTATTTATGTATCATAGATAGTGATATTCTGATTGACTTAATTTAGGCTTTTAACTGTATTTTTTTTACAATTTTGACTAAATTGTACTTTGTAATGATATAAATTCCCCGACTACCGTTCAAAAGTTTGGGGTCAGTAAGATCCTAAAGTCTTTTACATTGTTACAAAATTATTTTCTGTTTCAAGTAAATGCTGTTCTTTTCAACTTTATGGTAGTGCCATGCTACTATTGTCAGTGTATATAAAGTATGCAATGCACAGCAGAACATTGATCATGTCTTATCTTTGTTATAGGTTTTGGATCATGATATGCCCAAAGAGGAGCCTATAGTGTTTCATTTCCTGGCCAAGTTTTACCCAGAGAACATAGAGGAAGAGCTTGTGCAAGATATAACACAACACCTCTTCTTCCTGCAGGTGAGTCATTGGCTCAGATGGGTTTAGCTGGACTACAGCTCAAATTAATTGGAATTTTTTGGCGTGTTGCCACTTTTAATGATAGAGAGAGGACAGGAAATGATGGAAAAAGAGGTGACTCAACTCACATGTGTGCTAACTGCTAGGCCACAGCTTCAGCAAATTTCCTTGAATTAACATTAATTCTTAAATCTGCTTTGTGGTATTTGATTTTCATAGCCGAAATCATGCTGTTTATGTTCTGGTATTTAACTCATAGCAACTTCAAGATATATGTCAGCTCAGCTGGCTTATCATGGCTTTCTTTCTGTTAGGATGTCAAAAAAATTGTCTGTTGTCAGTAACATAGATATATGAAGTAGAGCTCACACAGGAGTCACTTTAAAACCAGCTTTCACTTAGTCAGCTCAGCGAATTCATGTGACCAACATGAACATGAGTGAAATCTGCATGTGGAACATTTTCGCCCTTACACTCAACTCCCAGTCGTGCAGATTGTCGTGGATTTTGTACATGAATTTCCGAACAATAGTAAATGTGACCTCACCTTTTTTTAAACGTTTGTGTATATATAAAGCTTAATTTATACTTGCACCTGGCTCCACACTGCGAGCCTCCGCTGATGTGTGCACACCTCCCCAAACAGACAAGGCGTTTATACTTGACGTGCTCGCTGTTATACTATTCTTTTGAAACAATGGGGAGACTTGGAGTAATTGTCCTCTAAACTTCAGGAACCTGCAGTGAGATGTAAGGTACTCAAAACTTGTGCCTTTGGAGGACTCTGTCATCAGAATGGCAGGCATGCTGCAATATTTTATGTTGATGTAAAAGTCATTATTTAACATACAACATTTGTAATAAAACAATGCTTAAATCAAGGTTTGGTATTTACTCTTGTTATATAAAAGGTACCAAAATACTCATAGAACAATTCCTGTACCATATTATAGTCCTATTTAAGCTGTTTATGTCTGTCTGGGGTGCAAATATTTCCTTATGTATAAACTGATTAGGTTGTGGGTCAGTTACCCTTCACCAAACCCACACTACAAAAGAATCAAAGAATCATGTAAAACCCAGTAAACCTTGAGTTTATTGCTTGACATTACAACAAAATAAATGGATATGAGAACAGATATATAAAACTAATTAAACAAGTTTTCTAATTTCATTGAACATTTTAATTTAATTTCATGAATATTTATTAAACATAGACCTTTATTTTAATTAAAAAGGGTTATTTCTGTTGTTGTAGGCTCATGTAAATGTAACCAAATAAATTTGAACAAGCGTAAACATGGTGCCTTCAAAGACGCCAGCACAGATGTACCTGCTCAGCCAGAGTTGCCTCGAAGTTGCGCGTCTTCGGAAGCGAAACAGGGTCTCGCGCATTCAGTGCATAACTGCCCACACCGCAACAATGCCATTTTTGTCATGCCTACGTTCGTGCTCGTGCAGATGCGGCAAATATAATCCAGGCTTAAGTTTAAGCAGAAATTAGTCAGCTTAAGGAATATTAACATGAACTGTTTTGTAGAAGGGTCATAAAATGCTGTCTCAGTCTGATTGTTGTGCAGATTTGCATGCTTTTGCTGCGTTCACATATGCCTTCACAAACAATGATTGCAATTCAGTTGTCACTCCAAAAACTCGCAGTGTGTACGTCGTGAACCAGGGTTGTTATTGTTTTGAATTTTGAATGTAGTTTTTAAAAAAAATATTATTATTTTATTGTCTTTTAAATTTCAGTTTAGTTTATTTTTAGTAGTTAAATTTTGTTTTACTTTAATTTCTCATCACGGTCTATTGTTATTGCACTTAATATTTTCATGTTTAATATTAGTTGGTTTTTTTAAAAATTAATTTGTGGCCGTTTTTATTTGAAGTCAGTTTTGGAGTTAAGAAAATGTATTTTAGTTTAGTTTCAGCTTTTCCCAGAACGTTTTCATTTAGATTCTGTTTTTGTTTTCCTTAATGAAAATAAACAGTTTGGGATTGAACCTGCTACCTTTGAGTTGGCAGCCTAAAGGCTTAAGGCCTTTGCACACTGAGTCCGAAATTTTCGCATGTGTTTTTTCGTATTCGCAATCCTAAAAATTCGTCACGCACAGAGACCTTGCACACTGAGTCCAATGCGTTGCGAAAAAAATCGCGAAACAAATCGCAACACAATACAATCTTCAAGCAGTGAGCACGATTAGTTGTCTCCTCTTTTCTTAAAAAGAGAAAAAGAGGAAATATTGGCTCTATCCAATCCCGAGATTGCATAGAGAGAAAGGAGATTCACCTCATCAAGGAGCTGCGGGACTATCCGAGCGTTTCAAACGCTCTGTTTGATGCTTTACTACTGGCACAATATGTCTTAATATTCGGTCTCTTTGTATTCCTCACATTGTTTGTCATTCAGTGCTGCTGTTTTGTGCTGTAGACGACGTGGATCAACTTGTCAGATGGCATTCTGGATTTTTGCATTCGCGTACGGTGGCTCTGAATTGTCAAAACGTCTCTCAAAATGCGTGCCACGGATGCGAAAAACGCAGAAAATCAAACTTTTTTTTTTTGACGGACGAAAGTTTCGGAGGCAGTGTGCAAACGCGATTGACATAACGTGAGGTCGAATTTATTTTTTAACATGCGAAAGTTTCGCATGTGAATTTCGGACTCGGTGTGCAATGACCTTTATTCATTTCACACCAAGAACGATAACTATTACGATAACTATATTAGCGTTCAAACCAGTGGACGATATTGTTCTGTCATTCTAAGTGCGCTGCAGTTTTGTCCATCTGTCACTTTAAATGCTTGAGCTCGTTAAAGCAGGATGGATTCTGATTGACTGTCAATGTTTTTATCATTCATCACTGTAACCCCTCCTGTTCGAAACGCCAGCTCTAAGCGGGACTCGAACCCGGGTCTGCTGGTATGGGAGTCGGGTTCTCTAACAAGGAGGCTAAAGACTGCAGTCAGTAACATCTGTTACATTAGCTGAAAAAAAAAAAAAAATTCTTTATTGTTATTGTTATAGTTATGGTGTGGACTCTGCTATTCTTTTATATTTAGAATGATTTTAAAACTATATCTTTATCATTATAGTTATCGTCCTCTGTGTGAACAGGCCTTAACTCCTAACCCCTAGGTTACCATCATGCTCCAAATGCAAAAGCAGAAAATTGATTTATTGGTAATTTGATTTCTGCATAGTGTTGTGCATAATTAATCTAATTGGACTGTAAGTATTGTTTGTACACAACAGCAGGTAATGATGTGTCATTGACCCAAACTCAAAAGCCATTTCATTTCAATAGGCTTGGCAGCAGAATTGAGCTCCTTTATTTGGTTTCTCGGTGCAGTTCTCTGTGAGAGAGGTTTGTGGGCTGCTGTCTGCGGGTTCAGTGCGCTCTTTCATTGTTTGGTGTGATTGTGTTCAGCCATGTGGAATCGGTGTGCTCCACATCAGGGCTCCTGTCTCTGATTCTATAAGCCCAGGGGAACACCTCCCACCGTAATACGGCTTCCTGCCAAGATTCGTTTTCAGCGATCAGAAACCATTAAGCAATAACACCTTGATTATGAGCACATTATCAATCATTTCATTGAGCAAGTTGGTTGCTCGGCATGGGAGGTAAATAAGCACCTGTTTTGCATGCATTAACTCTGTTCATTTTTCCAACAGTATTATGACCGCAATTGTGATCTGATGTTAAGTCGTGGCAATTTGCCCTTCAATTTACAGTGCTTGTATCAATCCAGTGGATTTAATGCATAGCAAAGGGCACAAGACTAAGATATGAACATTCTGAGAAAACGTAAGTAGCTTATCTTCAGCCGTAATGGGAGGTAGAGCTGCACTGCTTCAGGATGGCTATGCATTTTGAAAACGAATGTAATGAATTCTCAAGAGATGCTAATGAATTCTGGGTAGAGATTGAAGAACAGTGAGTCTGTTCTCTCTTAGCCTCTGCCCCTCCGCTCATATGTAGGCTGGGATAGAGCTGCGTGTTTGAATGTGCAGATCCTGTTTAAACCCGCTCGCCTGGATGGGCTCTTATCAGGAATGGCCACCCTTCCCAGACTGCTCTTAAAGTGCTGTCACATTTGTAAAGCAGATTGAAAAGACGACCATAATAGCTAGAACCTTTTTGACCAGTCACTGACACATTGCATGCTACTTTTTTGACTATTTTCAGACTGATAGTCAGGGGTAGGCATGTGACTGTATCAAATTTTCATGTTGCGATTAATTGATGAAGCTTTTATCACGGTATACGGTATTATCACGATATTAAAATAAGTTGCAAAACCATTTTTGTCATAGTTTAACAAGTTTAAGAACTCTTTTTGTAATAATAAAACAAAAAAAAACTGACTGAAAAACAGATTAAAATGCAAAAGAATTAGGCTATAAAACACAACAGATAACACTTTACTCTATTTAATGCATTAACTAAGATAGAGCAATAGCTACATTTGTTACAGAAAGTGTTATTTTTTGTTAATGTTAGTTTAGAAACACAACTGATCATTGTTAGTTTTATCTCAGGTCCATTAAATAAGTTATTTTGAGTAATGTTATTAAATAGTAACTAAGAAATTAACATTAATTAATAATAATTAATACTTTATAAGTATTTTATTGTCAGTTTAGTGATAATGAATTAACATGTTAACTAATGAAGCTGTATGTTTTCAAAGTTTTACTGAACAATAACAAATAATCAGAACATTTCTAATCATTAGGGCATGTTGTAGTCCAGATTAAAATATAAAAATGTTTAGGTTTGAAAATAAATATCCTTTTAAGTCTTTAAGTATTCAGTATTTGGTGCTGTGATGAACAACACTGAGATTACAAAAAAAATGAATGGCTGTTTGAAGCATTTTAAAAACTTCACTAGCGCAGTTACTTTGTTTGCACGGTTTCCGTGGTAACCGCTGCACGCTGCTGTTCCATCAGCGCCCTCTGCTGTCAGAGTGAACGCGCACTTTCATTCAGCTCGTCTCCTTCACTGGTTCCGCCATGTGCTTCTCGTGCACGTTGGGATTGTTTACCTCTGAGCGGGTGTCCTTTTGACGGAGCATACAGCGGTGTTGTGCATTTTATACGATTGATGGGTAAAGTATTCTTAACTGCCTTATAAAAAAATTAATAATTGGTAATAAATTATTTACGGTATTCTGAAGTGCCGACGATTACAATATTGTGCATATTCATTATCGCGATTTATCGCATTACCGAATATCGGTATTCGGTAATATCAGGGGATGGATAAAAGAGCATGCATGATGATTTTTTTTTTTTTTTTTTTTTTTTTTATTATACAGTGGTGGTCAGAATTATTGGCACCCTTGGTAAATATGATCAAAGATGACTGTAAAAATAAATCTGCATTGTTTATCCTTTTGATCTTTAATTCATACAATTAGCAAAAATCTAACCTTTCATTGAAAGAAAAGAATTGAAAGTGGGGGGAAAATCACATGAAATAAATGTTTTTCTCCAAAACACGTTGGCCACAATTATTGGCACCCCTAGAATTTTTTATGAATAAAATATCTCTGAAGTATATTCTCATTCATATTTACATTTTTTGGCACACCATGGTGATCATGAACATGAAATTGTCCAGCCGAGACTTCCTGTTCCGCGGGAGTGTAAACATGAGGAAACACACAGGCCAAATTCCCCTAATTATTCATCACAATGAGAAAAACCAAAGAATATAGTTCTGATGTGCAGCAAAAGATTGTTGAGCTTCACAAAACAGAAAGTGGCTGTAAGAAAATAGTTAAAGCATTGAAAATGACCATTTCCATTTGACCATCAGGACAATAATTAATAATCAAACAGCACCTACATCCCCATAAATTGTTTGGGAGGGTTTCAAGAAAAATCCTCCTCAAACAACAAACTCCAGCATATTCAGTTATCAGACATGAATGGAACTTCAAATGGGACTGGCTTCTATGGTCAGAGGAAACTAAAAAAAGAGCTTTTTGGCAGCAAACCCACCAGATGGGTTTGGTGCACACATGGATAAAACGTACCCCATGCCCACGGTTAAATATACTGCTGGATCTTTTAATGTTGTGGGCCTATTTTACTGCTGGAGGTCCTGGAAATCTTGTTCAGATACATAGATTCTACCAAATATCAACAGATAAAAAAAAATCAAAACCTGACCGCTAGACTGCTAGAAATCCTAAAATGAGCCATGATTGGATCTTCCATCAGGACAATGATCCAAAACAAACATCAAAACCAACACAAAATTGTAAGCACAAAATGAAGCTTCTGCCTTGACCATCCCAGTCCCCTGACCTGAACCCTAAAGAAAATGAGTGGAGTGAACTGAAGAGAAGAAGCACCAACATGGAGCTGGAATCTGAAGGATCTGGAGAGATTCTGTATGGAGGAATTGTCTCTGATCTCTTGTCAGGTGTTCTCCAAACTCATCAGGCATTATAGAAGAAGACTCAGAGCTGTTATCTTGGCAATAGGAGGTTGCAAAAAGTATTGAATAAAAGGGTGCCAATGATTGTGGCCAATGTGTTTTGGAGAAAAACATTTATTTCATAATGTGTTTTTTTTTTTTTTTCTCCCCACTTTCAATTCTTTTCCTTCAATGAAAGGTTAGAAAGCTAATTTTATGAATTAAAGATCAAAGGATAAACAATGCAGATTTAATTTTTACAGTCATCTTTGATCATATTTATTACCAAGGGTGCCAATAATTCTGACCACCACTGTATATAAATACTTGAAAGCAAGTCTTAAATGGATAGTTCGCCTGGAAATATTTACTCATGTTGTTCCACACCCATATGACATTCTTACATCCACAAAAAAATAATTTTTGAAGAAAATCCTAGCTACTCTTTTCAATACAACAAAAGTGAATGAGGACTGGGGCTCTCAAACTACAAAATTACAAGAGTATATTATACTGTATTATAGAATATTATGAATTATAGAATATTAATAAAATCTAAAAGTTTTTTTTAAGGAATCAATCAATCAATCAATCAATCAATCAATCAATCAATCAATCAATCAATCAATCAATCAATCAATCAATCAATCAATCAATCAATCAATCAATCAATCAATCAATCAATCAATCAATCAATCAATCAATCAATCAATCAATCAAGTAGTGCTTTCCTATGTACTACTGTACACCCAAAGCTCTTTACAATCATATCAGGGGTCTCTCCACATCCACCACCAGTGTGCAGCATCCACTTGGACGATGCGACGGCAGCCACAGTACAACGGCACCAGTGCACTCACCACACACCAGCTGTAGGTGGAGAGGAGAGAGAGTGTGAAAGAGCCAGTTCAATGGATGGGGATTATTAGGAGGCCATGATTGGTATGGGCCTATGGAGGGAATTTGGCCAGGACACCGGGGTTACACCCCTACTCTTTACGAGAAGTGCCATGGGATTTTTAATGACCACAGAGAGTCAGGACCTTGGTTTAACGTCTCATCCGAAGGACGGTGCTTGTTATAGTACAGTGTCCCCGTCACTATACTGGGGCATTAGGACCCACACAGACCACAGGGTGAGCACCCCCTGCTGGCCTCACTAACACCTCTTCCAGCAGCTGCCTGGTTTTCCCAGGAGGTCTCCCATCCAGGTACTACTACTAACCAGGCTCAGCCCTGCTTAGCTTCAGTGGGAAACCAGTCTTGGGCTACAGGGTGATATGGCTGCTGGCTGCTTGTTTTTGAAAGTCTCTTATGTTCACCAAATCTGGATTCATTTGATCAAAAATGCATTTTTATTTACAATTAAAATAACTTATTTTAATATATTTTGAAATGAATATTCATCATCATTATACCAGTCTTCAGTGTCATCCTTCAAAAATCATTGTAATATGCTGATTTGATACTCTTATTATCAATGTTGAAAACAATTGTACTACTACTACTACAAAAAAAAAGTTTTCCAAGATTTTTTTAGAGGAATAGAAGGTTCGAAAGAACAGCATTTATTTGAATTTGAAATATGTTTGTAACATTATAAATGGCTTTACTGTCACTTTTTTTTCTTTTTAAGCAAGGATGAATTCAATTGGTCAAAGTATTCATTTTTTCAAAAAATATTTTGAACCCAATCTTTTAATCAGTGTGTTTAAGCAGCAAGTAATTAGTAGTGAATAATAATGACAGTTATGACTTCATAAGACTTAACAAAGTGTCACTGTTATGTTACTTCTGTTATGGATATTTTTGCATACTTTCCAGCCACAAAACAGCAACTAGGATATGATTGTAATGATCGTCATGCAGGTTTAAATTATGTAAATAATGACAGTTTTCATTCGAGCAAACTGTTCATTTATAGATGGGCATTTGGTTGTTTTATTATTGCTTTTTAATGAGTTTGACCTTGTGCTAATTGTGGCCCTGTTGTTAAACTTAGTTTTTTGGCTTCCGTTTTCTGGTTATGATTAAATGAGATCCTTTTTCATTTTGCCAAGCAGCTAATGGTCGGCACAGTGACCAGCCATCTCCCATGTGGTTGTGCTTTTAGCAACAGCTCATTTGGCAAGGCTGCAGTAATTTACTTGGAAATTTGGCACTGGTTCATTGCTGAAAATTAAATACTAATGTTTTGGTGTGAACCACATTTATGCATTTATAAACTGTGCACATAAATGACCTTTTGTTCTGTTACCCACTTCTTTTGTTCATAAAGGTCAGCGGTCTATTCCTCAATCCTTTATTAATTTTCTCTTTTGATGAAGCATGAAGTCAGGAATTAATTTAATTCTTTAATTCATTCATTACTTAATCAATTAGACGTTAGGCAGGCAGCACTGCATTTAAAAATTATTTTTTCTTTTCCACAGGTTTCTGGGATTAGTTCAGCATGTACTTTTTAATATTATATTTTATATATTTTATTTTTGTTTCTCATTTTACAAAATATTTATTTAAAAATGTATTTATTTTAATGTTTCAGTATTTTATTGTATTTTAAAAATTCAACACTCAGAGCAAGTCTGATGTAGAAAATCTAAACCTACTGAAATCTTGAACTTTATTATTTTTTGACTGGCAACTCTGCAGTCTGTCAGGAAATACCATTCTTGCTTCATTGATTCATTCAGTCTAGATTATGGATACTAAAAGTATGCACACTGTCCTATGTACAGTCGCTTGTTTTCTCCTGACAGCCCCACTTGGAATTCATTTCAGCAGCCTTGCGGCAGTGAGTGTGTAACCTGTGAGCCATCTGCTGCTTCTAGAGTTCTTAAAACTGACCCTGAAATATTCTTCCTTTGCTTTGTATTTGCAGCCTTAAATTACGTCTGGGCTTTGCAGTCCATAGAGCCGGAAGGAGACAACCTCTGCCGGCTTACTAATGGATACTCGTGACTAGGATAGATAAAAAACTTTTGTATGTTCAGTGTATTCAGAAAGTACTTGCCAAAATATCTAGTTCTCTATAAAGCATTAAAGGTCTATAGACTTTGAATATGGAAGTTTAACTATTTGGGGGTCTTCTGACATTGTGGTTTGGTCACAGTTTGTAGTTACTTTAAGTAGTAAGGCATATAAACAAACCACTTGGTCTCATGTTGTTTCTGTTTTCATGTAATAGTTAGCATCTAGCTAAATTATTTACCTTTAACGTTTGTTAGTATTATTTTAAATTTAAAATAAATTTTATATTTAGATGCATACTTTGAAAATCCACCACTATCCTTTGCTGTATTCAGCGTACAACTTGCAAACTTCATTTTGTGTTTTTAGTTTAAGAAAAAAAAGTTTATTCAGTAAGGATGTATTAAATTGTTCAAAGTGACAGTAAAGATATTTATAATGCTACAGAAGAATTCTATTGTAAATAAATACTGCACTTTTGAACTTTCTATTCATCAAAGAATCCTGAAAAAAAAACAACTTTTATAATAAATGTTTCTCGAGTACCAAATTAGCATATTAAAATGATTTCCGAAGGATCATGTGACACTGAAGACTGGAGTAATGATGCTAAAAAATCAGCTTTGCATAATAAGAATACATTAAAAGAGTTATTTTTAATTTGACATATTTCACAATATTACTGTTTCCTTTTTTTTTTTTTTTTATCAAATAAACACAATTTTGGTGAGTGTAGACTTCTTTAAAATCATTGAAGGGGTCATGAACTGCATTATTTTATTATTTTATGATGTTTCCTGTGGTGCACTTATAATGTTATGATTTTTACATCAAAAATTGTCATAATTTAGAAATAAAAGGCAATTTTCCTACCCTGAGTTTAGCCCTCTAATTTGAACTCTGTTTTAGGGGCATGTCTGCTGTAAGACTTCAGTGTAAACGCCCACTGCTGTGATTGGCTAACATCTTTGCATGTGTAAATAGCTTAGCATTACATGTATAACATGTGGAATTCTCTCAAACCTTTAGCATGTTTTTACTATTACAGTTCTCAAGGTTTACTAATCATGAAAATTGATTATAGCATCATATTTAGATTGTGGCATGAAAGGTTGCAGTGATGAGCATATAGCTGATAACAGACATCTCGTCATTGTAACTCAATTTCTGCTCATTAACGAATGCTTTCATCATAACTAACAGTGCAAACACAATGTAAATAAGAGATTTGTTGATTTTAAGGGTAGTTTTGGCGAGAGTCCGACAGTTCCATTGATTGTTAAGGGAGCGTTTCTATAATTTAATCACAGTTTAAATAACAGATTATTTTCATCCTACTAAGAGAAACAATGTGAAGTTGACCGTTTAGTCACTGGTTTGATTTACTGACAATAAATGATTTTGAGACAAAAACATCTGACTGTAGGCGTACATGAATCATTGCATATCAGAAATCACTGTTCACTGGTGATTTTGGTACACAAAATCCATACATATCAAATGATCTGTGACAAAACAATACACAGTACAAACATTTTTACTCACATAAGTGTGTTGGGCCATTCGTGTCGGATCCAATATAGAAGTCACAGCATTGTTTTTTTTTATTTCAGGCTCTCTGCAAATCCATTGCAGCTACTGTGTTTTTCCACAACCTGACACCACACATTTTGCACTCTTCAAAGGCTTGTTTATTGCTGAGTGTCTTGATCCAGTGTTAGCGTCCCGTCTGTTATTTACCTACTACTACTTGTCGAGCTTGAATCAGTGGGCGGGGCTACTGAACTTTAGGGTTCGTGATGTCACCAACATGTGATGTCGCCTTTAGCAAGATCCTTAACGCTAAGTTGCTCCAGGGCATGTCCCTTTAATTTATCATGATGGCATTACATGAAATTTTAGGTATCAAATTCTATAATTTTTTTCTCTCTCCTCTGTTCTGAAATCCACAGGTTAAGAAGAATATTTTAGAGGAGGAGATATACTGTCCTCCTGAGGCTTCGGTGCTGTTAGCCTCTTACGCCGTCCACGCTAAGGTCAGTGCTCTTTCTAACGCTTTTTTTTTTTTTTTTTTAACTTTCTTTCTTTGATAGACATGCAGAAAGGTGTCAGAGCTAAACCGTAACCTCCTGTGGACGTCCCTTCAAGGTCGGCATCTATCCCATTACACTCTTCCCACAGAAAGAAGTGCATTTTATTAAGCAGGTGTCAGTTTGATTGACAGCTCACGGGCAACAAGAACATGCGATTTATCTGAAAGCCTTGGCTAACTGCACACAGCTCACCTTGTGCCAATTTAGAAAGCACACTCTGTTTCTCTCTGACTCATGTCAGACACACAGGAACGTTAGATGGCTCTAAAAACTGGATGGGGATCAGCTAAAGCTTTTGTTTGCCTTGTTAAAGCAATTTGTAAGCTTCACATGGTAAGACAGTTTGTTTAGCTGGTTTATGAGCCTTGTGCTGGTTTGCTTAAGCCTTTTGATGGTTTTCAAGGCTTTTCACAGTGTTTTTTCTTTGCGTCATTATGTCACGTCTGTTTACATAAAGAACGAGTTTCCCAGCTAGTAGCGATATCGCATGTGAGGTGGATCATTTATAGCCTTTTTTCACAGCAGCTGCAATAATTAAACTTATCATTTTGATGGCAGATTGTATGGTATGACTAAATAACATTCGAGATTGGACTGTAAATTGAAATCTACAAGTAACGCTAATACACACTAAATACAGAGTCAACCACTGTTGTTGTTAACATTAACAATTTGATAAAGTATAACAATAATAATTTGCAATAATAATCATTAATAATGATTTTTTTTTCCTCAGTCAGAACAATAGTGGCAGACATGTTACATACTTGTTCAGATGACATTTTCCATTGAAAATTTTTATTTTGGTCATACTTCCAAGACCACAAACTGTGATTCTGAAGTACAGTATCCCCACCGATGTTGTGATTGACAGCAAACATTAGATTCATCCGCACTGAGGAGCCGTGCCGAGGCACATCCCACGTAAAATTGATAATTCCACATATAACTGCAATTGCAGGTTTCAAACAGAGATGGCAACAAAGAGGCAAAACTTACAGACTGCTGCTTTAAAGTTATTTCATGTGTTTTATTTTTGTTTTGCCATATACACTTCACCAGAGTTTAACTCGGAATCAAAAAAATTACTGAATCTATTTTAGCATTTAATAATAATAATAATAATACTAGTAATAATAATAATAATAATAATAAAGAAATTAATACTTTTATTCAGCAAGGATGCATTAATTTGATCAAAAGTGACAGTAAAGAAATTTATAATGTTACAAAAAGGATTCTTTGAATTGAAACACGACAAAAAAAAAAAAAACTAAGCGGCAAACTGTTTTCAATGTTGACAATAATAATTCATAATAATAATTTCCAAATGATCATGTGACACTGAAGATGGGAGTAATGATGCTGAAAATTCAGCTTTGTATCACAGGAATAAATTACATTTTAAGATATATTAAAATAGAAAACTGGTATTTAAAATTAGAATAATATTTCACAATATTACGTTATTTGATCAGTATGCAGCCTTGATGAACAATATGAAACATTTCAGAAACATTAAAAATCTTTTGAACAGTAGTCTGTTTAATTTGGATTTATGTATTTGTTTTAATGGATTGTCTAAAAATAGTTACTACCACCTTTTATTAAACATTTTTTCATTGAATTATGCAAAAATTAAATATTGCAAAATTTTACAGTTATCATTACATACAATTACTTGTACTGTAATTTTAGATTGTTAAAGGTACAATATGTAATAATTTTGTCCGCTAGAGGCCGCTAGAGGCCTATTCAAAACAAAAGCGTAGCTTGATGATGCGCGGATTCTTGGGACATGTGGTCTCCACCTCAACGGACGGTGCAAAAGAATAGGGATAGGACTCGGGAAGAAATCATGTTCATGGATGCGATTCTTAACGTTACTATAGTATGAAGCAGAGCAGGGCGAGTGTTGTGGGAGCTGAACGAGGCCGCTGGAGAGATTTCGCAACACGCCTCACAAGCAGCAGGACTTTTATTATGACACAGTCATGAGTATGAAGTAATGCAGCTCTGTTTATTGTTTTAGATACATTAGAGTGTGTTGAAAATTATTTTATAACGTTACTGTGCATTCGCTCGGCGGCTGCTGTGAGACCCTGTTACACACTGCAGTAAGATAGATCGATCATATTAAATACTGGATGGCTTGTGTTGATAAATGGCATGTAATTCATTTTAAAACATATTGTATGATGGAGGAAATGCTGTATTACTGTTATTAAAAATAAAGCTGCATCTGATTATGCTTATGTTAGCTACTTGACAAAATAGTGTTTTTCTCTGAGGCATGGTAAAGCATGGTACTCGCAAAAAAATAAAGAAAATTAGATTTAAACAATAAGACTAAACGTGTTGAGCTTAATAACAACAATTAGTTTTCTGTTTATAATTATATCAAAACAGTTGTTCCCTTGTCTGTTAAAATGTGCAATATATTAAAGCATCTTTGGTGTTTCCATGGTTTCTACAAAATAAAACTGGAAACCGAGGGTAACAAGATTATGACGCAATTGACAGGTGACTCCTCACATGTCCTGGAGCCTTGGCTAAAATTGCAATTTTCTCACGATTTACAAATAGTTGGAAACATTTGGGATATTACAAGTACTCAAGTGAACAAAATATATAACACTGGCCTAGTGGTTTTTAGATATTTTACTGCAAAAATATTACATATTGCACCTTTAATTCTGCTAACTGCTGCATTATTATTATGATTATTATTATGATGTGCAGTCACAGATATGCATTCATTGACCTTGAATGTGGCTCAGCCAATCAGATCTGTTTTACAAATCTATGAAGCTGCATGACAGATTTCTTTCTCTGTTTTAAACCACCAGGTGCAGGTTTGGAGATATTCAAAGAGACAGGAAGTTAAAGAAAGCGAGAGCAGAAAGAGGAGGTGTAAAGAGAGTAAGAATCATAAACGAGGCATAGGCAGAAAAATCAAGTAAGAAATAAAAAAAGTGGAAGAGAAGATCGAGCAGAGGGGGAGAGGCTGAGATGGCAGCAGTTTCTCCCTTACTGAGAAAGCTTGTTCTTAATGCAGGAGTGAAGCTTTAGACAGCAATCATTCACACAGACTCTTTCAAATGAGGATGCTTTCACATGCCAGTCTCAGCACAGCTGAGCAGCATGAATCTGTCCGTAGTGCTCAAAATGACAAGCCAGCGTAACACTGATGGAGTATTATTGTCTTGCCTTTTCTGATTCTGCAGATCTGCTTGTTCCTCAGTTCCTGCACAGCAGTCCACAATCTGTAATGTTGTCTTAGCTGTTTATTTTGGAAGATAATGACTTTTACATGCCTTGTCATACAGGACTATTCTGGGATATTTTTATGTATTGCATCTGTGCCATGGTGTTGATTACCAAAGTAAAATAACAGTAAATACAGTAAATAAATCTAAACACTTTCACACTATTTCAAAAGTATAACCATAACAGTTAATTTATATGTTTGCATAAGACCAGCCAAAAAAATTAAGTTTGTGAGGGTAACAGAAAGGAATATGGATATACACTATTGTTCCAAAAAGAGATGCACTGATATATCGGCCTATAATCAGTATCAGCCAATAAAAGTACATTTTCACACTATCGGCTGTTCCGATAAAAAGTTTAAAAACAGCCAATAGTCATGGCCGATATATCCTTGATATCAATCAAAACAGGGCAGGAAATTTGTGCTTTGTATAAAGAAAAAGCTAAGAAACCAGTTTGATGTTCAATGTTAATAGTAATTAAATGAATTAATAACATTCAGAAAGTTAAGAAATATTAATTTAATCTTCAGAATTTATCTAATGTCTGTTAATATTAATTTGAGCAATGTGTTTATATTTATAAATTGATACCAGCTACTCTGAAACAAGTTGATGAAATGGAAAGAATAAAATGTCTATTTGCGTTTCTTTCAAATTATAATAATTAAAAATTATGATGATTGATTATTAATTATCATTAATTTAAAAGAAGGTATAATAGGCACCTTTAGGTATAATAGTACAGTATAATAGAAGGTATAATAGAACCCTCAAACTATTGGCATCATTATCGGCAGATATCACTCTGAATAATCGGCTGTCGGTATCGGTGGAGAAATTTAGCATCAGTGCATCTCTAGTTCCAAAGTTTGGGGTCAGTAAGAACTTTTATTAAGCAAGGATGTATTAAATTGATAAAAAGTGATGGTAAAGATTTTTGCATTGTTACAAAATATTTATATTTCAAATAAATTCTATTCTTTTGAACATTCAATTCATCAAATAAAAAATTCTTTGCACAAAAATATTGAATATAATAAACAAATATAAATGCAATATAATAATATAAATTCTAATATTTTACAATAGTACTGTTTTTACTGTATTTTTGATCAAATAAATTCCTTGGTGAGCATTGAAGAAACAGTAATAATCTTAAATGGTAGTGTAATCAAGATTTAAAAAAAAAAAAAAGAAGAAAAAGAAGCTATTTCCTCTATTAGATATTTGTTTAAGACCACTAGTCACTGTACAAACAAACCACACAGTTATAACATCTGTGTAAAATGTGATTGTGCAATTATCTTTCTCTCTCAGCAGTACCTCTCTACTGATCTTACCCATAATGCCTCATTAAAAATTCACAGACGAATTTCATCTTATTTTGATTTGAAAGTGCTTTTATGTTTTAGGCAACTATGTAATACTCAATTCACTTTAAGTGAGAGCAGGTGGATATAATAGCTGTTTTTATGACACTGTGAGTTCTTGTTTTTCCTCTTCTCAATATTCATAATTGAGCTAATTTTGATTTGTCATCTTGTTTCTCCAGTACAGTGATTACGACCCTAATGTCCACAAGCCGGGCTTCCTGTCCCAAGAGGAGCTGCTACCAAAGAGAGTGAGTGTGATGTTGAGATGGGCGGCACACCATGCTAATTATGCTGATTATGTTCGCAGAGCTCGGTAACAAGCCTGTACAGCTTCAGCGGGCTTCCCGTAGGGCGTTAGATGTAGTGAAAGCTCTCGGCTGGAAGCATCCGCTCACATGTCAGTAAGTACTGAGAAAGAGCGTTTGTTTACTCCACTGGCATTCAAAACTGTCTAAAGGATTTAAATTGTCACACTTAATTAGAAAATGTCCTTCAGCTCTATTAGCCATTGTGTTTGGCTCTGTTAACTCTTTTTACATTAGTTTTAAGGGTTGGTTCACCCAAAAATGAGATTTCTGTCATTAATTACTCAGCCTCATGTTATTCCACACCCGAAAGACTTTCGTTCATCTTCAGAACACAAAACAGTATAGAGAAGAAATTGTTGAATAAAGTCATTATTTTTGTTTCATTTTAGCACACAAAAAGTATTCTTGTCACTTCATAACATTGAGGTTGAACCACTATAGTCATGTTGACTATTTTAACGAAGTCTTCACTATCTTTCTGGACCTTGAATGTGGTGCTTATGTTGCTTTCTATGGGGGATAAAAAAAAAAAATAAATAAAAAAAACTCTTGGATTTCATCAAAAATATCTTAATTTGTGTTCTGAAGATGAACAAAGATCTTATGGGTGTGGAACAACATGAAGGTGAGTAATTAATGACAATTAATGAAATTTCATTTTTGGGGCAACTAACCCTTTTAACTCTTGGTTTGGTTTATCAGCCTGAACATGATTTATTTTCCACTCTGTGTTATTTGGCACATAAATATGGTATATTTGTGAAATCAACATGTTTCCCACCATAAATACTAGTGGCAGCCTTTTACCACTGTAGCTAGAATGACTCAGGAGGAGAAAAACTTGTTTTCACAACCATTCCAGAACCTAACACCATACTATCTGCCCTAGAAACATTGCAAACGATGCAAAGGATGTGAGCTAATTTACAAAGGTAATTTCTGTGGAGACCAGCAGTTGAGAAATACTTTATAATTATATGCCAAAAATATGCAAAGCATACACTTCTGTTCAAAACTTTGGGTTGGTAAGATTTTTTTTTTTTAATGCTTTTGAAAAAAGTCTTTTGCTCACCAAGGTGGCATTTATTTGATCATAATTACAATAAAATCTGTAATATTGTGAAATATTATTACAATTTAAAATAAATTTTCTATTTTAATATACTTCAATGTCACATGATCCTTCAGAAATTGTTCTAATAGGATGATTTGCTGCTCAAGAAACATTTCTTACTATTATCAATGTTGATATCAAAAACAGTTGTGCTGCTTAATATTTTGTGGAACTCATGATAATTTGATGAATAGAATGTTCAAAAGAACAACATTTGAAATAAGAATCTTTTGTAACATTATAAATGTCTTTACTGTCACTTTTGATCAATTTAATGCATCCTTGCTGAATTTTCTTCCAAAAAACAAAAAATCTTACTTAGCCCAAACTTTTAAACAGTAGTGTATGCCATCAATACTTGTTCACTTCCCTGTTTTCAAGTGGAAAAGTGCTTACATTCCAACAAACAAAATGAATACTGATGTCAGAGTCTGATGCGCACCACGAGCTCTGTTGTGAAAATCCCATTATGAGAGAGTTAAAGTCTTTGTTCAAGTTGATGACGGATCTTTGTGTGTCTTTCTCTTGTGCAGGTTATCAATCTCTACCAGATGACTGCAGAGATGTGGGAGGAGAGAATCACAGTCTGCTACGCTGAGCACAGGGGCAGAACCAGGTATTGTACACACATTCTCAGTCTCACGCAGCTTGCCCATGGGTTGTTCATGGACCACCTGATGCATGTTGCACACAGCCTTTTAAAATTGCAGTCTTCGAACTGTTTTGGATGCATATCATTCAGACGGCTCTTTTTTGCAAACGGCCAGACTTTGGTAATAGCTAACAGTCTGGCTCTGCGGTACTATAAACACACAGAGGTGTAGCTTGACTCTTTGTGTTGTTGACTTTGGGAAGTCAAGACACTCACAAGATGAAAAACTGGCCTGCTTCTTTTTCCAGAACTGGGCATAGCCTTGCTCTGCAAAAAAAGCCCTAATTGGTCTACTGTGATGATGAAACCGACTTCCTGTGTTGCTTCAGAGCACATTTAGATGCATGTAGGGCACTTTCTTATTCCAAACTCCATGTGACAGCACTCTACATGTGTGCATTCTTAAAACACACTCACAAATACACAGTCTGCACTTCTCTTTTTATCTCTCTCATTCACACATTCACCCAGCTTAAAGGGTTAGTTCACCCCAAAATGAAAATTCTGTCATTAATTACTCACCGTCATGTCGTTCCTAACCCGTAAGACCTTCGTTCATCTTCAGAACACAAATTAAGATATTTTTGATGAAATTTGAGAGCTTTCTGTCCTCCAATAGACTGTAACACAATTACCACTTTCAAGGCCCAGAAAGGTAGTAAAGACATCGTTAAAATAGTCCATGTGACTATAGTGGTTCAACTTTGAATGTTATGAAGCGACAAGAACACTTTTGTGCAAACAAAAATAACGACTTTATTCAACCATTTCTTTTAAAAAATTGTACCTTCTACCTAGCAACACCCTGACAACCTCTTATAAAACCCTAGCATTGTGGCAGAGAATTCATCAGAATTTTCTTTAGGAAATGTACAAATCATTTTGGGCTATCATTTGATACATTTTAATTAAATGAATGACATGATATGTGAAGTAATTAATTGAATTAATTGTGCATGATTGTTGCTAAGAAAAGGCCCCAAATTAAGACAATTCAAATGCATTAACCTAGATTGTGGTAGATGGGTAAAACACTGAATAGACGTGGATTTAGAAGTCATTGTATTGTTTGTTTTATTTTTAATATTTTATTCATCAATTCTTTTTTTTAAAATGGGGGTCTAATGCTATTTCATGCATTCTGACTTATTGACACTGTTAAAGAGTTGCATTCTCATGCTAAAAATGGCCAAAGTTTCAAAACACGAGTTGGACATATGACGGAGTATTTCTGTGCCAAATACACTCCTTCCGGATTCGGATAAGTTTCTGAGAGTTTTTTCGGGTATGGCCCTGTATTACATTAGAAAGGGCGTAATTCCTTGTATGGGCACTTCTCTTAAGTAAAACTGCATCAGATGTCTGTGTTTTGTTTGCAATCGTGCATATAATGTAAACAACATGAACGTTTTTGTTCCCTTTTTATTTATAATGATATCGCAGCTTGCAGACGATCTCTACGCAAAAGCTGTGCGCGCTCGTGACTCTTTAGCTTTGCCCACGGCACGCCTCCAGGAGCTCTGCTTTTTTTGGAAAGAGTCGGTACAGTGTATCTGTCTTTAATAAATATGGTAAAACTAAAGTCTTTTCGGAGATATGAAGATGCATTGCTACTCTATAGGTGCTCAAGATTAACATGAGATTGGCAGAAACCGTGTATGTTATGTACACTTTAATCATTCTGTCCAAGGTAGTCTCAAGACGCCATTCACACAGCACATATGAATTATTTTGTAATTTTATTTAAATTTATTATACTATTTTTTTTTTTTTAATAGAATTTAATAATTTTAATTCTTTTGTTGTTGATCTATGCAGACTGATGTCTTGGGCTTTTTTTTTTTTTTTTTAAGATGGCACGTCTTAAAAACAAGTTTAAAAGTAGATCATTTTGAGACTCTTGCATTCAGCTGTCTGTTTTTGAACGCACAAACACATTCAATGCGAGCGGCTCCACACTCATTCTGTGCTGCCTGCTCTCGGTAAGTGGGGTTTGATGAGGCATGTTTCCTGCAGACTCGCAAGAACATGAAGGTGGTTCTAAAAATCTAGTTATTTTTAGTATGGTATTTTTAATTGGTGAGTTTATGGTGAGTGTATGTTTGTGTTTATTGCCATAATCAGTTACTGTAAGACATACTGCGTGACCTCTAGCTTATGCACTTGCAAGTTAGTTGAGTCTCATTAAAACCCTGCGGTGGAATAGATTTTTATTTTGTCTAATTTATTCTCTCTCCCTTTCTCCTTTTCTTTCTCTCTCCCTCCCACGTTTTTGTTTGTTATTGTGTGCTGCAGAGATGAAGCCGAGATGGAGTATTTAAAAATAGCTCAGGATCTGGAGATGTATGGGGTCAATTACTTTTCCATTAGGGTAAGAAATGCCTCCTCTGCTCTACGGCAGTAACAATCTGAGCTGATTTCCGACGGCTAAAGCTTTTACAGCCAGATGCTTTTATTATTGTATACCTTTATTCTTATATGTAATAGACAAACCTTTTATTATTAATCACCTTGCATAATCTCACTCTTCCTTTGGTGTCTATGCTGCTTGAAACTTAGAATAATTATTTCTGCCTTTTGTTTGAAATATTAGTTTTTGCTAGCTCTGAAATGCTGTGGAGGTGAGATCATGATAGTAAAATAAATTGGACTGAATGTCTTTTAATATCTTGTTTTTTAAGAATAAAAAGGGAACCAGCTTACTGCTGGGTGTTGACGCTTTAGGCCTCCACATTTATGACCCGGATAACAGACTGACGCCCAAAATTTCTTTTCCCTGGAATGAGATCAGAAACATCTCCTACAGCGACAAAGAGGTACTCATTTTATGAGCAATTCAAACTTTAACCAACTGATCTATGCTAAGAGTGGTTTAATGTTGTTGGTGCACTCATTTCTGTAACTGTCTCTTCAGTTTGCCATTAAGCCCTTGGATAAAAGGGCGGATGTCTTCAAATTCAACTCCTCAAAACTCAAAGTCAATAAACTGGTGAGTATCTGATGATGTGATGTATTGATCAATTGTTTGATCTTCACAAACCCACTGTGTAAAAAAAAAAAAAAAAAAAAAAAATAAAAATAAATATATAAATATATATATATATATATATATATATATATATATTTATATATTTATATATATATTTATTTATATATTTATATATTTATATATTTATATATATATATATATATATATATATATATATATATATATAATATCTGGGCTGAAAGCCAGAAGATTGTAGGTTTAATAAATCTATATGCCATTATTCATCTGTTTAGTTAAAGGGATAGTTCACCCAGAATTAAATTGTCAACATTCATGTTGATCCAAGCCAGTATGATTTTATTTACATTGTGGAAAACAATAGGAGAAATTGAGCTAAATGTCTGAAGTGCTGTTTTCCAAATAATGACCATAAAAAATGCTAAAATCATGAAAAATAAAATGGTCTTGTAACTGAGATGGCTTCTGTTACGCCCTGTCTAGGGGAAAAGGACGCAACATGAAACGAGAGAGTGGAAGCAGAGGATCTTTTGAGGGTTTTAATGACATAAACCAAAAATAAAGTGATCAAATAGGGAAATGTACTTCAGAAGCTGAACCGGCCAAAATAACAAACTAAGCTCTTATTTCTCTAACCTAAACCATAACCAAAATAAAATAAAAGTACAATATATTAACCTAACTCCTTAGCCAAAAACAGAGATCAAAAAGGTTTACAAAAAAACAAAAGTGGCATCAAACTCCTTACTTTACCAAACCCTCAAAATGTACAATTATGTACAAACTATTTACAAGCTGAAGCAAACAGACATAAAAGGGGAATCTAAATCAGTGTCGGTAAACGGGCAATTGGTTCAAAATACCAAACGGTGTCCTACTTACTATTTCTAATTCACAGAACAAACAATGTTCTAGAATGTTTGACTAGAATCGACTGTACCAATCCACATGGACCAGTCATTAGTCTGCAGGAGCCAATCATCACCGTCCCTCGACACAAACATTTCTAAAACAAAAGAGAGAAAGAAACGGGAAAATACAAAACAAAGGGTCGTAACGGCTTCAGAAGACTTGGAATACTATATGTGATGGCACTTGGACTGAAATTTCATTCATTAAAGAAAGTCATACCCTGCGTCCCAATGTCCATACTATCCATCCTAAATAGTATGTGAGATTGAAATAAGTGTGTCCGAAAGCATAGTTTGTTGAAAAGAGTATGCTAAAGGTCCCCGGATGGTCTACTATTTCCAGTAGATTTTCGAAGTGTGGAATATTGGCCACAACCCATTGCGTTGGATGAGGATTCAGTTCGAAACTACAAACACGAGTAAAAAGTGTTAAAAAACTACAAAACATGGCGGATATGCGCGATCGACGCTGAGAGGTTTGAGTGACTAATAATCAGTTCACAGTTAAGCTGGCCATTAACTTTTAAATGCATCATTATGCATATAAAGAGAGTTCTCCACATGATGAAAGACCCGCGACTGTAGATCAATGTGCTACTGCATTTCTCTCAGATAAGTTAGGAAATGAGCTAAATGAAATGTGGAGGATGTAAGATGATTGACAGGCCAGTTTACAGTGACAGGATGCGACAGAGAGCAAAGACACGATTGTATGACGTGATAGTATGTCCTAAAGCTTGTCTACTCTTTTGCCACACACTCAAAAGTAAGTACTTTTTGTTCACAAAAAGAGTACATACTTTTAGGGCGTAGTACAAGTAGGCGAATTGGGACGCAGCAATACAGTTTAGAATGACATGAGGGAAAAAGATGACACAACTTTCTTTCTTTTTGTCTAAAGGCCTTAGCTTTTAATGAGGCAATTTTTGTGTTTAAAGATTCTTCAGCTGTGCATTGGGAACCATGATCTCTTCATAAGGAGACGCAGAGTTGATTCTTTGGAAGTCCAGCAGATGAAGATGCAGGCTAGAGAGGAGAAAGCTCGCAAACAGGTTAGGAAAAAGTGAATGGTTGCATGATTAACAGCAACACAGAGAGAATATTGTTTGTTTTTATGCTAAACAAATAAATGAAAGCAAACTGTTTTCTCTGCTCTGATTTTTAATGTGTTTGTGTTTGACAGGATAAAAAGAGAAAAAAGAGAAAATTAATGTGTATATAACTGATTAAATATTTTTTTTTCTCCAGCAATGTAGCTAGTTGTAGATGACAAAAATTGCATACATATAAATTTTTCATAGCCTTTTTGTAATTTAAGTTACTGCCATTCAGAAGTTTGGGGTCGGAAGAAGTCTCTTGTGCTCACCAAGGCTGCATTTATTTGATCAAAAATACAGTAAAACCAGTAATATTGTGAAATATTATTACAATTTAAAGTAAATGTTTTCTATTTCAGTATATTTTAAATGTAATTTATTCCTGTGATGCAAGAATAATTTTCAGCATCATTACTTCAGCCTTCAGTGTCACATGATCCCTCAGAAATCATTATAATATGCTGATTTGTGCCCATTGAACATTTCTTATTATTATCAATGTTGAAAACAATTGTGCTGCTAATATTTTGTGGAAACCGGGATGCAATTTTTAGTATTCTTTGATTAATAAAACGTTAAATGAACAGCATTTATTTGAAAAAGAAATATTTTGTAACATTGTAACAGTGCCCTAACCAGATGCAATGCGATAACATTCCGGCAACAAGCTGTTTGTCTGTCCACACCAGACATGACATAACTCTCGCAACAAAATAAGTACATGACACCATTTTAACATTATTAAAAATACATACTGAATGACTGAAACAGTTTTTGTCATAGAAATCACTTGTTTGTTCACATTGAGTTGATAGTTTAAATGTTCTTGTTTCCTTTAATATAATTTATATGACCTACTGTATTCATTTTGTTACTAGTGCAATGCACTTGCAGAGAGAGCCCACCCACACGCGATTCTGATTGGCTGGGATTTTTTGACTCATAGTCGCATCACTTCTGATGTGAACAGAAAAATTGCCTGTCGCTAGAATCTTATCGCATCTGGTCTGGTTATAGCATGGTGTTACTGATCCCAAACTTTTGAACGGCAGTGTATATGTATAAATATTCCTATAAATGATTACAGTTTTGGAAAACCATCGTCTTACTTTAGAGAGCTTGGGAAGTGTCAGCCAAATCCTCCCTCGCTAGTAAATCTTAAGACTTCATGGTCACCAAATGCATTGATTTTCCTGTTGCACCTTCAGGCACCTTTAACCAGGTGCTGGATTTGTGATCCACTAAACCCATTTAGCAGTGCTGCAATCCTGGTGAATTATAGATGAGCTTTTTGCACCTCTCTGTAGATGGAACGGCAGAGGCTGGAGAGGGAGAAACAATTGCGTGAGGAGGCAGAAAGAGCTCGTGATGAACTGGAGAGGAGACTGATTCAGTTACAGGACGAAGCTCACATGGCCAATGAAGCACTGGTGAGAAACTAAAACATCACCCACACTAAATATACTTTCCCTAATCGTTTCAGTGCTTGCCAGAGCACTTCGGTATGTACTCAGCCCACGTGCATGAGCCTCATACTGCTTTTTTAATATTTATGTTGTGGTAATAATGATAATAATAATTATATAAAATATAAATCATTTATACATAAAATGACTAATAATTATTCTTATTAAAGGGTACCTATAATGCTCCTTTCACAAGATGTAATATAAGTCTCTGGTGTCCCCAGAATGTGTCTCTGAAGTTTCAGCTCAAAATACCCCACACATCATTTATTATAGCTTGTCAAATTTGCCCTTATTTGGGTGTGAGTAAAAACATGCCATTTTTTTTTGTATGTGTCCATTTAAATGCAAATGAGCTGCTGCTCCCAGACCGTTTTCCAGAAGAGGGCGGAGCTTTAACAGCTCACGCTTCAGTTGCTCAACAACAACAAAGCTGGAGAATCTCACGCAGCCAAAATGACGATTGTCAGTAACAGTGTTCAACCTTACATTGTTCAAACCGAACATTTAGAATGAAACTGGATGTTTCTGAATGGTTAGTGGATAAATGTATGTAGTTGCTATGGAGTTGATTCAACTCATCGACTAGCACGTTTCGTCATGTTAATCTTTTGTGCAAATCCAGCGTTGAATTGACTCTCGTTTGTGAAGCAGTCCAGTGTGAAATGATGGCATGACAACAACACTCTACTACAACAACTCTTCCTCTTCTCTAAACAGCCCAACATGGCCTCACCCCCTTTGTTGTGTGTTCCCGGGGAGAGGATTTATGTAAATTTTTGGGTTTGTGATGTCTCCAACCCAGAAGGAAGCTCTATGTAGTCCCTTCCAGCCGTTTGTTGTATTACTTAAGCAATTTCTGTAAAAGAAAATATCTCCCTTTGCATTGAACTTTGAGCGTCGTAACTTTGCAGATGTTGTTTATACTCAGAGACATTACACACTAACTAAAATTAAAAAAGTGAAATCATAATCAAGGACCCCTTTAACAATAAAAAATTATTTATATTAGTATGATTATTATAAAATGTATGACAAAATTCATAACGATCAGTAACAAGTGATATTCTAAACAGAAATCTGAACATTTACAGATGTTTACTTTTTTGGCCACTTTAAAGTCTTAGTTTTAATTTGTAAATCTTAGTTTTTTGCGACCCATCCCACCTAAATATTAATACATTTATTATTATATATAATAATATTTCTAAGGCTATATTTCTTTTTTATCTCTTCACTTTTAATACTCAATGTTCAGTGCACATTCTGAGGGCATTTCGGCTCTTGCAAACAGAAGAAATTTGTCTTTGCTGCTTTTGAACTGATATCAGTCTGAGAACCAGTGATGTATGCATTTTTCCTAATAGTTCACCATCCATGCTCAGCATAACGCTAATTCAAATCATTTTCTGGCAGAGCTCAGAATAGCACAGGTCTTATTATTTTTTATCAGTGAGTTTTATATCCTTGCCAGTCCTGAGTTCTCTTTCTCTCGTGCTCTCAAATATTTATAAAGTTTTTTTCACTTTCCCTTCCGAAAGTAGATGTTTTGAGAGATATATTTAGGGAAGAAAAGAATGACCTAGTGACACGATTTCTGATGCAAATGACGTAAATATGTTAGACTGAGCTTTATGTAACAGTTTTTTGTGAACTGGTACACAAATGGTTTGGAAATGTGTAAAACAGCAAAAGTTGCTGTAATATGCTGAACTTTTACCATCTAATGCAGTTAATCAACAAGGGAATCGTATGAAGCAGAATTACAAATGTGCATCTGTGCAAAGTGTGCCATCTCTATGTTCTCAGTTACGTTCGGAGGAGACAGCAGATCTGTTGGCGGAGAAGGCACAAATCGCTGAGGAGGAGGCCAAGCTGTTGGCTCAGAAAGCAGCCGAGGCTGAACAGGAGATGCAGCGTATTAAGGTTAGTGAGCATCATCTGCTCATAGAAGATCATTTAGGACCAATGAGGACTGATCATGCACTGAATTATTCTCTATAAAGGTGACAGCTATTCGCACTGAGGAGGAGAAGAGATTAATGGAACAGAAGATGCTAGAAGCTGAGATGCTTGCACTCAAGATGGCAGAAGAGTCTGAAAGGAGGTAATATCACACGCATATTCAGTGTAAATATTTGTATATTCTTTAATAAGGCTTTTAATAATGGCTGCTTGTCATGGTGTTATTTAAATAACACATAATATTTAGTGGTGCACCAATGGTTAAATGATAAAATACCTTTTTATTGTGTTTGAAAAGCTTTTTTTTTTAACTTTTATTTTATTGTTTATTTGTTTTGTTTGTCATCTTTTGAGTAGCCGAGTGGGTACTATTTTTCTTATCATTCTTTTCTGAAAATATAAAGTTATATAGAAATATTAATAAAAAATTTTATTAAGCTATTTAAAATTGTTTTAGTTAATTGAAATAAAGCTGAAATAAAACACAACTGAAATAAATGTTTAAGTTGAAGTACAAAAATGACTAAACTAAAATGAATGATAAATTGATAAACTAATTAAAAAAAACAAAGCTTTACAAATCTTTTGTTTCGAATCAGTGGTTTAGAGCGTGTATCAAACTGCCAAAGTCACATGAACCATTGAAATTTCGAAACGTTTTGAAACACTTATGACATAACGAAGCCTTGTTTACTGAAATTACGTGACTTTGGCAGTTTGATACATGCTCCGTACCATTGATTCGAAACAAAAGATTCATAAAGCTTCATGAAGCAGTGTTTTGAAATCGCCCATCACTAGATATTGTTGAATAAAATCGTTTTTTTAGCACGCAAAAAGTATTCTCGTTGCTTCATAACATTAAGGTTGAGCCATTATAGTCACATGAACTGTTTTAAATATGTCTTTAGTAGCTTTCTGGGCATTTGAAAGTGTCAATTATCTTGCTGGCAATGCAGGCCTCACTGAGCCATCGGATTTTAGCAAAAATATATTAATTTGTGTTCATAAGATGAATGAAGGTCTTACGGGGGTGGAACGACATGAGGGTAAGTAATTAGTGACAGAATTTTTGGGTCAATTAACCCTTTAATAAATACTAAAATACTATATAAATGTTACTTTAAAAATACTGGCCTGAAAGAGCACCTAAGCAACCACCCAGAAGACCCTAGCAACATCCTATATCATGATGATGACATTATGGCAAGGTGAAGCACTGCTCACCATTCACTTATTTTAATTTTAATTTTATTTTTTTGCCTCAAGTCTGTTTATTCTTACACTAAAGTTTTTTTGTTTTTTTTAAAAACAGTCTGGATTAAAAGAATTGGCTAAAAGCAAGTTACACCTATTATTTATCTGCTGTTATATAGTCACTCAGAACTCGGTATGTGACCATGCACTATGATAGACGGACCACAGCTTCCTCTCACAGCTGGATATATGCTGATGGCCTTCTTGAACCCATCTACTGGGCCTTAACTTAGTATGTGGCTCTCTGTTGGTGTTCATGCTGTGATAGCTGTTTGATTTGGTGCCTGTGAAAGTCTCAATTTTCTGCAGATGTGAGCATCCATTTTTCCATTTCCAGCTGAATTTGTGCTTTGGAGATCCCAGTACTGTGTCCACTTCAAAGGGTTCTAACCTTGAATGAGTTACCCCATGCATCTATTCTCTGCAGGGCGAAGGAGGCCGACCAGCTGAAACAGGACCTGCAGGAGGCTAGAGAATCGGAGCGCAAAGCCAAAAACAAACTACTGGAGATCACCAGCAAATCACCGTATTCGGTAATCACCGATCCCTTACCAAAACACTCCCCCCACGGTGTTCTTCAACATCTCCTCCGATGACGTTACATCAACGCTTGTCATTCTAAATCAGCCTGGAGTCCGGAGCCAGTCCAATTTTATCTCTAAGAGAAAAAGGGTTTAAACTCTGCACAGTTTTTACGCTAGTCTGATTTAGCCTCTTGGCCATTTGTCACTGTCAAGATAATTTATTTAAATAAAAGTTGCATCAGACAACCATTCCATTACTTGCGAGAAAACTTTCCCTTCTCATCCAGGGAAACCTTCGAGAGTGTTTTAGCCTTGCAATAACCACCCTAATGCAATCTAGAAGGAATATTTATATTCATATTAAGCTGTCCAACTTAAAAAAATGGTTAAGGAGCCCTATAGGGCCCCGAGAATAGCTTGGCATGGTTGTAATGCTTTTCGGAATTGGATTACAAATGAGTTCAAAAGTCTGGCTATTTAAATGGAAACTGATAGTGAGAGACTGCAGTTAACTTGGAGACCTCCATTAAATGCATTGTGAATATCCACCTGCTTTGAATGCACATGATGACTGAGTGCACTTCATATCTGATTCAAATGCACGACTATTGAGGGATTGTCCTAAGCCTTTTATGTGGATAATGGATATAATTGAGGTCAGAAAATTAGTTTTTTCTATTTAAATGCCCCAAAGAGGATGTTTTTCTACCTGGAAACTGCATTTCAGGGCTATTACAACAATGTTCCTAATTATTGGCCTAAGCACTTGGAAGCTGAGCGCTTCTGCTGTTTTAAAGCTCTGTGGATACTCTTAAAAATCCCACAGGCAGCTCATATCTGCGTATTTTACATGCACAGTGAGTTAAGGGGTGACTGGAGGTCAGCGTATAATTTTAAACATTAGCTCTCTCTATGGGTGGCTAATGTTAGATCTGTTCGACCACTTAAAAATCCAGGCGTTTTAGAGCATTGCCACTTTCTCCGGGTATTGATATCTTACTGAGAATTTTGGAGTGCATTTTTCTTTTACCCTGAAGCTTCCTAAAAAAATCATCTAGTGCTTGGCAGGTCTTAAAATTTGAAAAATAAAACCTCAGATGAACAAAAACACATTACATATCACACCATGTCATTATTTATTTAGCAAAAAAAACAAACAAAAAAACCCTGCCAAGATGGAAAAAAACATGGATTTTGGACCATTCTTTTTTTTACAACATTGCTCCAGTTTGAGGTTTGTGGGCATTTGTTAATGCACAGCTCTCGCCACAGCTTTTTAGTTGGAATGATGTCTGGACTTTCACTGGGCCAGTGTAGATTTGATTGTGATCTTTAGATTATTGTCCAGCTGCATGACCCAATTTTGTCCAAGCTTTAGCTGTCAGATGGATGGTCTCACATTTGACTCTAGAATACTTTGGTATACAGAGGAGTTCATGGTCGACTCAGTAATTGTGAGGTGCCCAGGGCCTCTGGGTACAAAACAAGCTAAAAATCATCAGCCCTCCACCAGCATGCTTGACTTTTGGTATGAAGTGTTTGCCTTGAACTTTATCATGTAACATGTTAACTGAGGCCTGTAGAGTCTGAGGTGTAGCTCTTGGGTTGTCTGCAGTTTCTCTGAGCATTACACAGTCTGATCTTGGGGTGAAATTTCCACTCATGGGAAGATTGGTGTCTGTTTTGAATGTCTTCCACTGATTAATCTTCCTCACTGTACAATGACGGTCTTCAAATAGTTTGGAAATGGGCGTATAACCCTTCCCAGATTGATGGCAGCAACAATTGCTTTTCTAAGATCATTGCTGATGTCTTTCCTCCTTGGCATTGTGTTAACACACCTGAAGGCTCCAGACCAGCAAACTGCCAAAACTTCAGCTTTTTATATAGGTTCTTACACTTGCTGATGATCAGTTAATCAAATGTATTTGATTAGCAGTGTCTTATCGTATGTTAACAGTAAGGGTGCCCTAAGTTTGTCATCCATTTTGGCCTAATTTTTGATAAACAAATAATGACACAGTGTGATATGTCATGATTTGTTCATCTGAGGTTTTATTTTCCAAAATGTAATACCTGCATAGGACCAGATGTTTTTGTTTCTACTCTGCCCTGATAAGGAAAATCATGAAATTCATTTGTTATACATGACTGTATAATGATATTTTTTTCTTATTGAATGTCCTGTTTCACTTTGTAAAGCTGTTAAAAAGCATTAGTGTTTTAATACTGATATATTTGGTACAGTTCTCCGTTTTTTTTTTTTTTTTTGTTACTATGTGTACATTTGATCTTTTATTAAGCTCAATAAGCTCATTTAAACATGTTTTTTCTTCTTCTTTTTCTTGTTCACTGCTCAGCCTGTGCCGTTGTCTGCCAACGCTCTTCCTCCTGATGGAACTAACTTCAACTTCAGCATGGAGAACCTGAGTTTTGACTTCAAAGACACTGACATGAAACGTCTGTCCATGGAGATTGAAAAAGAAAAGTTAGTGCAGCCCATTTCAGGCATCAGTCCATCCTGATCAGTCTCTCTGCTTCTGTCACATCTGTCCACACCTTTTGAACCAGTTACATCAACTGAACCCGTGTTTGTCCTCTCTGCTGATGCTCAACTGAATAGTGGATTAGTTTTTAAGTGATAAGATTCCCTACTGACTTGTTTTTTTTTGTTGTTGTTGTTTTTTTTTTTACAAAATTAAAAAAAAATGACCAATGACTTTCAGTTTGACAGTCAATAAGAAGGTGATTTATGAGAATATAGTACTGCGGTTCTTAGAAAATATTGATTGTCCAATTAATCATGATCTTAATGATCGTTTTCATGAAAATCTATGCCTGTTCTCAGTGCATGAAATACACTACCATTCAAAAGTTTGGGGGCAGTAAATTAATACTTTTATCCAGCATACATGCACAATAAAGACATTTACAACGTTACAAAAGATTTCTATTTAAATAAATGCTGTTATTTTGAGCTTTCTATTCATTAAAGAATCTTGAAAAACATATCCGGTTTCCACAAGATAGCTTCCAAATGCGCATCATCTCAGTATGATATTTCACTCATGTGGAGGAGTTTTTCATGCTTAATTTGGCCTTAAAACAGATGGAAACCCAGAGAGTAGGTTTGTTACAGGATGTGTCTGTCTTCTTTGGCAGGGTCGAGTATTTGGAGAAAAGCAAACACCTTCAGGAGCAGCTGAATGAACTGAAGACCGAGATTGAGTCATTAAAGCTAAAGGACCGAGAAACACCTCTAGACATCCTACATAATGAGAATGCTGAGAAAGGCACCAGCAAGCAGAGCAACTTTAAAAAGGTGTGTTAAATGCATACTTCACAAAGCCAGACATGTGATACAAGGTGTTTAGACCAGCAGTTCCTGCAGATTTTAGCTCCAACCAGCTCCAACACACTTGCCTGGAAGTTTCTGGTGAGTCTGAAGACCTTGATTAGCTGGTTTCAGGTGTTTAATAAAGGCTGGAGCTAAACTCTGCAGGACAGTAGCCCTCCAGGAGCAGGTTTGGACACCCCTGTCTGAGACTGTTAAAAATGCAAATGAGTTCTGTCTCTTTTTTTCTTTAATACTTTGCCTTTCATCACTTGTTTAAATAATAGTGGAGAGACGACAGGAAAGTAGTGGGAAATAGGATTGGGAAATGTTGCGAGCTGTATTCAAACCTTCTGCGCCCGCTTAAAAACAGCTGCTGGCTCCAAAGTCCCTGAGCTGTATTAAGACTCCATATTTTTTTCATATTTGTTATCTGCATGTATGTAGGGTAGTGGTTACACATCTGGGCTCAGAAGTTAAATACTAAGAAGTTCGTAAGAATGTTCCGAAGTGCAGTTCAGATTACCGTAATACTCATACTAAGAGCAAAGAAAATGGGAGTTCATTAGTTAGCCGTTGTTGTTGTTGTTTTGTTTTGTTTTTTTGTTTTGTTGTTTTGTTTAATGTTCTGTGTATTATAAATATTTTAAGATACTGTGGTATAAAAATTTAAACAAGTAGTCAGGGTCATTTACAGTAACTATCTTTCAGCGCTTCATCCTCTAATATTTTTATCTAGAGCCAAACGCGCTTCATTCAAGCCCTTTCCGTTCCCTGTGTGTTGCTTCTCTCTCCCGCTAAAGACATAAAGGGCCACGTTAAGAGCTGCAGATGTTGCAGTTATTTTAACAACAGTAGCAGAAACATGGTGAGCAGCAAAATAGATACTTTTGCTAAAACACTGCAGAAAATTAGATTGCAGCAAATAAAATTATTTTTATCTGTTATACACTTTAAACACTTTGAAATTACTAGTTAACTTTTTGTGATCATTATGAGAGTTTTGATTATTAGATTATGTATGTTGTTTGTTTTTAGTAGTTTATTACTTTGAGCAAATTATAAAAATAGTCCATACTAAGTAAACCTTACACCCCTAGTATGTTTTCTCAGTCCCAAGGCCTTCTATGTGCTATACACGTAGGTGTCTAAATGTAGAAAATAAAAGAGAAGAAAAGAAAAGAAAAAATAATAGCCTGATAAAACATCTGATCTAACCTTTTTATATTCATATCCAGTTGAGAGAAATATTTACTTTTTTGGGTAAATATTGGTAAAAATTCTTAGACTTCATTGCTTTAGCTCTCGGGGCCCAAAATTCTCACCTTTGATGACTATTTTGAGTGTTTAGGATTTTTTCTTTTACAAAGTGCTACAGCTGCCCTGGTGAAAATGTATAACCGTTCCATAAAAGTATTGTCTGGACCTCCATTGGGAAGGAACTATAGAGACCGGACCTCTTGGAACTTTAATTGAATACCCCTGCTCTATACTGTCATATGCAATAAAGACATAAAAGGTAAAAAAAAATATTTATAACAGGTTAGTTACGATGATTTTAAGAACATTATTATCAGGAATTAAATTTTTTCTCAAGTTTTGCTTTTAGAACACTGTTAAGAAAAAAAGATGTTTTGTTTTTGGGGGTATAAAATACTCTTAGCTTTATTCCTAAGTTGGAAAATAACATGGAAATTGCAGTTAATAAGAATTTAATTCTTAAGAATGTTTCATGAATTTGGCCCTATATGGTAACTGAAATGCATTAATTTCAAACTCTGTTGAGAAACTCTGTGAATTGGAGAGTTAAACAGTTTGTCAGTTGCTTTGGAGATGTCACTTAAAAATGAAATGGAGTTTCTTAAAATCATCATATACTGAAGCAGCAAAGACACTGAAGTATGACCTCCTCTTCAGATTTGAATTCTTTAAAAAAAATGTAGTCCAACACTTAAATAACTTCAAGTTCCGCTTCTTACAACCTACAGAAGTGCTTGTTGCAGCAAGTAGCTCTATAATGTTTCCATATTCTTAATGTTGAAACATTGGAACTTGTGCCTGAGATGGGAAAAAATTTTGAAAATGGAAGTGCAGGTTTACTAAACTCTTCTGAGTCTGTGTTGTAGTACCATTTCTCAGAAGGGCTAGTTCCTATGAAATATGATCCTAATCGTACTGTTAGTCATGCCACCGTGCACCAGTAATCCAAAGTTAATTTATTCATCATCTTCTGAAAGGGTTCAGCTACTTTTTCATCAAGCCTTATAAAATGGTAGATTAAAAGCTCCATTTTAGACATAGAACCCTTTCCTGCAGTGTGTGAAATTGTCTCGTTAGCCCTACGCTAATTGATTCCTGTGTTGTGATCGGTTGTTTGGACGGATGGAGTGTCCTCCGTGTGTTCAGTCATTCTGCCTTGATGTGATTGTCTAATTGAAGCGGAGCTTGAGCAAATCGAGCTAGACACTTTGGGGGAACGGTTTTACAGCTCTCACGCTAACAGCAACTAGAAAATCCAACTCGGTCTTACTCCCGTTGACAGCTGTTGTTTTCTTAGCCGATGTTGGGCTCGCATTGGAAGCCTGTATCGGGACACTGTCCAACTCATTGTAAATCACTGTTGCTCAGGTAGTTTGAGCACTGGTCCTTGGAACAAGTGACAAGGGTCGCTGACTTTCCAGGTCACGCTGGTGGAATGATTAATGGCCGTGGCTGTACTTTCTCCATAGCCTGGTGTGTCCTGCTGCTAGCTATAGCCTGAGGGACAGAGATGTAGTGAGAGTGCCTTAATGCACTGACAGTCTCACCTGTTCCCTGAATGCGTTTATGCGGCAATATATCAAAATCCCCATTGAAGTGGTGGCACGCAAGTGTCCAAGCATTCCTTTGTTAATTGTACTGAATTATGGATAAGTTAAGTTGATTAAAGGGGTCCTTGATTATGATTTCACTTTTTTAACTTTAGTTAGTGTGTAGTGTTGCTGTTTGAGAATAAACATCTGCAAAGTTATAACGCTCAAATTTCAATGCAAAGGGAGATATTTTCTTTTACAGAAATTGCTTTTTTTTTTTTTTTTTTTATACAACAAACAGCTGGTATGGACTACAGCAAGCTTTTTCCTGGGTTGGTGACATCACAAACCCCAAAATTTACATAATCCCTGCCCCCGGGAACACGCAACAAAGAGGGTGAGGCCATGTTGGGCTGTTTAGAGAAGAGGAAGAGTTGTTGCCATGCTGTCATTTTACGTCGGACTGCTTCACAAATGGTCAATTCAATGCTGGATTTGCACAAAAGATGAACATGATGGCACATGCTAGTTTATGAGTTGAATCAACTCCACAACAACTACATAAATTTATCCACTAACCATTCAGAAATGTCCAGTTGCATTCTAAAAGTTGTAACTTCTTCCTGAGTCTCTCCATCAGTGTCGACTTCGGTTTGAAGAATGTAAGGCTGAACACCTTTACTGACGATCCTCATTTTGGCTGCTTGCGATTCTCCAGCTTTGTTGTTGTTGAGCAACCAAAGCGTGAGCTGTTAAAACTCCGCCTTCTTTTGGAAAGCAGGCGGGGAGCAGGAGCTCATTTGCATTTAAAGGGGAACACACAAAAACAGCATGTTTTTGCTCACACCTAAAAAGGGGCAAATTTGACAAGCTATAATAAATGATCTGTGATCATTGAGCTGAAACTTCACAGACACATTCTGGAGACACCAGAGACTTATATTACATCTTGTGAAAACGGGCGTGATAGGTCGTCTTGCAGAGACTTGCAGAGACCCCAAGCATTAATGTTGATGAAGTTTTTTTTTTTTCTCGTGTTTTTAGCAAGAAATTGATTTTTTTTTTTTTTTAAACGTGTTTACTTATATAAAGGTTACAAAATTTCCAATCATACACTACCATTCAAAAGTTTGGTGGCAGTGTTTTTATTATTATTATTTTTTTTTTTAAGAAATCACTGCAATCAAAAGTGACAGTAAATACATTTATAATGTTACAAAAGATTTCCATTTTAAATAATTGCTGCTCTTTTGAACTTTCTATTCATCAAGGAATTAAAAAAATGCATCAGTTTCCACTAAAATATCAAACAGCACAACTGATAATAATAAAAAATTGTTTCTTGAGCATCAAATCGGCATATTAGAATGATTTCTGAAGGATCATGTGACAATGAAAACTGGAGTAATGATGCTGAAAATTCAGCATTGCCGTTAGAAATAAATTGTTTAAAATATTAAAATTTCAATAATATTCACAATTTTTGATCAAATAAATGCAGTCTTGGTGAGCATAACATCTTTCAAAACCACAAAAAAAATCCAGAATCCAAACTTTTGACTGATAGTGAGTGAACTGTTTTCCAAAAAGTATTGTACATATAAGCTGTACTTAAACATGTCTGAATGTCATTGTATTAAATATTATACCAAATGTCAAACCAAATGGCATCTGTAAAAAAAAAATTATACTAAATCTTTTTTAGAAAACTAACTTTACTTTTCTGATCTGGTCTGGCCCAAAAAGTCTTCGATTCAGAGAAGCTCTATGAGTGTTGCCCAGTTTCTCTAACAGTGGCCGAACTGATTGTTCCTGTAGATAGTGTGCTGGTAGCTGCTTTGGATAAAAAAAATGACAAATATAAAATGTAATTCCTTAAAGTCATCACCATGTTCATACTGACAGTGATTAAATTGCTGGAGGCCGCAAAGGTTCTGTACTTTCACTTGCCAGTAGACGTTACGCGACTGCAATTTCTGGCCGTTATCAGTGGCGTATAACGAATATGAATTTCAGCGTTTGCACTCCAAATGCACTTTTCTGAGGCATTTTTGCAATTACTTCCAACCAATTGGTCTCAAGGCAATATTTAGTGGATGTTTGAAGTCCGTTCTCCTCAGGTTTACACAGTTGTCCTAGCAGAGACATTTATATGTCAAGGTGTCTGAAGCATGTGTGGTAACCACTGAGCAGATTGGAGTGTTTCAGGGTGAGAGTACTTGTGTCTTAAATCCCTGCAAAATGATTCATTAATGAAGCAGAAATGAACCATCTTCATATACAGTGCCCTCCACAATTATTGGCACACTTAGTAAATATGAGCAAAGGCGGCTGTGAAAATAAATCTGCATTGTTTATCCTTTTGATCTTTCATTAAAAAAAAATCACAAAATTCTAACCTTTCATTGAAGGAAAACAGTTGAAAGTGGGGGGAAACTCACATTATGAAATAAATGTTTTTCTCCAAAACATGTTGGCCACAATTATTGGCACCCCTAGTAATTCTTATGACTAAAATATCTCTGAAGTATATTCCCATTCACATTTACATTTTTTAACACCAGGGTGATCATGAACATGAAATTGTCCAGCCATGACTTCCTGTTCCACAGGAGAATAAACATGAGGAAACACAAATGCCAAATTCCCCTAATCATTCATCACAATGAGAAAAACCAAAGAACATAGTTCTGATGTGCAGAAAAAGATTGTTGAGCGACACAAAATAGAAAGTGGCTGTAAGAAAATAGCTAAAGCATTGAAAATCCCAATTTCCACCTTCAGGGAAATAATTAAAAAGTTCCAATCAACTAAAGATGTTACAAATCTGCCTGGAAGAGGATGTGTGTCTAAATCGTCCTAATGTGTGGTGAGGAGGAAAGTTTGAGTGGCCAAAGACTCTCCAAGGATCACAGCTGGAGAATTGCAGAGATTAGTTGAGACTCGAGTCTCAGAAAGCCTACAAAAAATTATCAAACAGCACCTACATCCCCACAAGATGTTCGGGAGGGTTTCAAGAAAAATCCTCATCAAACAACAAACTCCAGCATATTCAGTTATCAGACATGAATGGAACTTCAAACAGGACTGGCTTCTATGGTCAGAGGAAACTAAAAAAAATAGCTTTTTGGCAGCAAACCCACCAGATGGGTTTGGTGCACACATGGATAAAAATTACCCCATGCCCACGGTTAAATCTACTGCTGGAACCAACAGATTAAAAAAAATCAAAACCTGACCGCTTCTGCTAGAAATCCTATAATGAGCCATGGTTGGATCTTACATCAGGACAATGATCCAAAACAAACATCAAAACCAACACAAAATTGTGTCTCTGAGCACAAAATGAAGCTTCTGCCATGGTTTTCCCAGTTCCCTGACCTGAACCCTAAAGAAAATGAGTGGAGTGAACTGAAGAGAAGAAGCACCAACATAGAGCTGGAATCTGAAGGTTCTGGAGAGATTCTGCATGAAGGAATGGTCTCTGATCTCTTGTCAGGTGTTCTCCAAACTCATCAGGCGTTATAGAAGAAGACTCAGAGCTGTTATCTTGGCAAAAGGAGGTTGCAAAAAGTTTTGAATAAAAGGCTGCCAGTAATTGTGGCAGACGTGTTTTGGAGAAAAACATTTCATAATGTGAGTTTCCCCCCACTTTCAATTCTTTTCTTTAAATGAAAGGATCGAATTTTGTGAATTTTTTTGAATGAAAGATCAAAAGGATAAACAATGCAGATTTATTTTCACAGCTGCTTTTGCTCATAATTAATAAGGGTGCCAATAATTGTGGAGGGCACTGTAGCATTAATTTCATCATTTTCCCATCTCTGTGTGTCTCTTCCATCTCTTCTTGTTTGTTTTGCGCCAGTGTTTCATAAGGGATTCTGTCTTAAAGTGTCTTTAAACATCACCGTCAGTGAGCTCACACAGGCTAGTGACAGCTGATCAGAGACACACACTGCTCGCTCTCTTTCACTCTCTCTCTCGCTATGAATTCTGCATGACTCTGAGGTATTGAATGTGTCATACATGTCTAATGTTTCTCATGGCATGAGCATAAATAATAAAAAATGATGCCTACCCAAGTTAAAACAAGTATGAAGAGATTTAACCTCATTGAATTTAACATGGTTAATACGCAAACTTCATATATACACACATTAGTTAGTTATCAGTTAATGCATTAGGTATCATAAACTAACACTGAACAACAATTATTTGTTTTCAGTTTAATTAATGCAATTATAAATATACTATTTTTATTGTTAATCCATGTTAGTTATGGAAGCTTGTTTTTGACAAAAATAAAATTGGTAATGCGACTATCTTTTTGTCTTGCAATTGCTAGTTTATATCTCACATTTCAGGACTTTTGTGACACTTGTTCTCACAATTTGTACTCTTCACAATTAGTCACAATTACCACATTTATAATTGTATGTTTATATCTCAATTATGCATTTTTCCCCCTTGCAATGCCAGGTTCTCAAAATTCTAAGAAACAAAAGTCTGAATTTTGAGAGAAAAAGTTGCAGTTACCTTTTATTTCTTTAATCTGTGGTGGAAACAAGCTTCCATAGTTTGTTCATAATACATTATAATACATAATACACTATATTAGTGCTTGTAAATTAACATTAAAATGCTGTAAAAGTATTGTTCATTGTTTTTCATGATTCTGTGCTTGTTGCATTAACTGATTTTAGCATTTTAAACCTTATTATAAAGTGTTAATGGCTAATTTTAGCAAATAATAAAAAAGTGACATTTAATGTTCTGCAATGAGGTTTATCAAGCTAATTTTAATCTATTGGCAACCCTAATTAAAGCATATTTTATGTATTTAGATCCTTTAGAAATCATTCTAATATGCTTATTTAGTGCTACTGCTTATATTTTATTATGATATTTTATAATGTTGAAAACAGTTGTGCTGCTTAATATTTTTGTGGAAACTGATGCACTTCTTAGCACAAATCTTTACACCTCTCAATCTTCTTCAATCCTTCTCCACAGCTTACTCTACAGAGCACCAAATCCAGAGTGGCCTTCTTCCAGGAGCTATAGCCATCCAGACGGACTGGACTACAGTGTCTGAATGTGTGAATAATGTCTCGTTGTGTCTTTTTCACATTCCTGAAAGGCTGTGACCCATTCCAATATGATCCTAGCACACTCCGGTGATGAAGAATGTATATGTGGGTAAAGTTTACATTACACTAAGAGGACCAGGACCTCAAGTAAACAGAACTACAGAGGGAGAACATGTTTTTTAAGGGACACACACACACACACACACACACACACACACACACACACACACACACACACACACACACACACACACACATACAGAGTCACAGACACTACACATTATTTCCCAATATCCCTCTATCTGCAAGAGGTCAAAACCCCATTATGAAGACACTACGATTAGCAGTGAACACACTGACTACATATACCTCTGCAGTTCATCTTAAATTCATCTCTCCAGTTGCACAGCAACTCTGTCTGTCTCTTTCTATCAATATGTGTCAGAATAATTGGCTAAAGCAGTGGTATTGCACCCTTGTGCTGTATTAGGTTAGGCTTATATATTTTTGGTCCAATATGGAGCTGTCTGGTCATTCATAAAGGCTGAATTAAACCTAATTGTGTTACATTTTAAAAGAGTTTACTTTCTCTCAGAGGATATGTTAGTACAGGATATTTTAGGGGGAAAAAACATGTGAGAACACCATGTGGAAAACTATTATTACATATGAAATATTTGGGGATTTTTTTAAAACTGTTTACTTGGCTTGAAATGTTTTACAATGTTTAAAAAAAAAAAAATTTGAATATATTTTTGAAAATTTTTTTGTGTAGATAAATAAATGAATAGAAATTATCTTAAAAAATCTTTGGCTGGCTGTCCTTTTTTATTTTTTTGATGAATTACTGATATTCACACTTTGCTTTGAACATCCTCCTAGCCCCAAGTATTACACTTTACAGTGCAACTTGACCCACACTGATTGTGCCACAGGCATGATTGAAATCATGTGCGTATTACTTTGATCAGATGTACAATTTTCACCTGGCAGGCAATAAAATGAGCAAAAAAAACTAACAAACAAAAAAAACCTGCAATTTGTCCATAAGCATGGCTCAGTATAGAGCATACAGCAACCACCCTCTTTATCAGCAGTCTTGGTTCCATAAATATTTTCCCCATTCATATTCCTCATAGGGATTTCCAAAATATATATTAAAATATTAAATATTATTAAAAATATTAAAAACAATTTTGAAGTAAAAGAAAAGATAAAAGTGTACTTTTTTTCTTGATAAAATGAATGGTACAGCCCATGAAGCACTATGATCAGTATCACTTTTACAATAAGGTTTCATTAAGAAATATTAGTTACCTACTTTAGTTTACATGAGCAATACCTCATTTATTAATCTTAGGATCACACTTTAGTTTAAGGTCCAATTCTCACTATTAACTATTAACTACAACTTTTGCCTCAAACTCATAATTACTGCTTATTAAAGGTGCTAAAGAGGATGTTTTGTTTTATACATTTTTGCAATATTACTTGAAACTGTCTTTACTAACTGATAAAAGACTATTTATTAGGTGCACTGAAAGGAATAATATTAATTTACATCATCTGTGCACGAGGTAGGACCTTAAAAACATCAGCCAATCGTTTACGCGATCATCGATCATCAAACGATTGGCCCTCTGGCTTGTCAATCACTGCCATGACGTTCCTTGTGAGAGACGAGCGCGGCTGCGCGCTCCAGTAACTTTCCACACTCTACAGCCGCTGCATGCAATGTTTTTGTCAGGAGACAGGAGTAACAACTGCAGATTATGAGTTACCTGCGGTGAGTCCGACATAATGAATCCACTAACACAACACAGCGAATGCCGGTGGTAAACACTTGTGTTCCAATACGAGTGCACGAGATAGGAGGCGTTCCCTCGAAAGGAGGGGGGTTGTTCTTACGCATGCGCTCATTTCAAAAACTCAGTAACAGTCTTTGGTTTCTCAGTCGACGAAAAGATCCTCTTTAGCACCTTTAACAGTTAGTAAGGTAGTTGTTACATTTAGGTATAGAGTAGGAATTGGTTAGGATTAGGAAAGTAGAATAAGGTCATGCAGAATAAGGTATCAATATGTGCTTTATAAGTACTAATAAACAGCTAATATCCTAGCATTATGCATGCTCATAAGCAACTAGTTAATGGTGAGAACTGGACCCTAAACTAAAGTGTTACCAATCTTAGTTAATGTTAATTTCAACATTTAGTAGTACATTATGGAAATCAAATGTTGTATTTGTTAACATTAGTTAATACATTGAACTAACATGAACAAACAATGAACAACTGGATTTTTATTAACGAACATTAACAAAGATTAATACAAACTGTAACATGTATTGCTCATTGTTAGTTCATGTTAGTTAATACATTAATGTTAAAGGTGCTACAGAGGATGTTTTATGCATTTTTGCAATATTACTTGAAACTGTCTTTACTAACTGATAAAAGACTATTTATTAGGTGCACTGAAAGGAATAATATTAATATACATCATCTGTGCACGAAGTAGGACCTTAAAAACATCAGCAAATCGTTTACGCAATCATCGCGTAACACAGCAAATGCCGGTGGTAAACACTCGTGTTCCAATACTCACGTACGAGTTTTGGGAGGCGTTCCCTGGAAATGAGCTGTGAAGGAGGGGGGCTGTTCTTACGCATGCGCTCATTTCAAAAACTCACTAACTTTCTTTGCTTTCTCGGTCGACGAAAAGATCCTCTGTAGCACCTTTAACAAATGAGAGCTTATTGTAAAGTGTTACCGAATGATCCGAGTAAAAAATTACCCTATGAATTATAATACGAATATATATACTTCAGCATTTCAGCTGTTTTAAAAATGAAATTGAAATCTGAAGTGTCTTCAATATCATCACTTAACAACTTCAGAGCGCATGGTAGGTCATTCTTGAAGGGTTTATAAGTTCTTGTTAAAAATCAATTTCTCTATGGAGAAAGAGAATGAGATTTTAACTCCCAGAACCCGACGGTTAAGCTCCATTGTGTTTTGGAATGTTTTGTGTTTATGTGTGTATGTTTGAAAGGACTGCGATTTATTGAGAACAGCAACACGTTTCATCTTCCTGAAGAATGTTTCACAAGGTAAATCAATATAATCAGCCTAAAATGAACAATTTGTATTTGTTACATGAAAGCTTCAACCGTCTCATTTATAGCATGAAGGATTAGTCAGTGAATTAGAATTCAGTATTGCAATTAATTCATTACTTTAATAGCTCATTAAACTCAAAGCACTTTGAAATAAATACACTTTGTCATTTAAATCAGTGCATTTTAAGCTACCATTGTTTTTCCCAATTATTATTATTATTTTTTTTATCAATTTGTTACCGATCAAGACGGTAAACATAATTTTGCTGGACAGATGTCGAAGCGTTTTGCTTCATGAATCATACTTGCCATAATCCTCATTATCATTTTCACAGCCTGAGACACCTACCCACCATCATTCATCAGTTTCTGCCCTTCCTCAACACATTGTCTGCATGTCTGGACAGATGACAGCTTGATTGACAGCTTTCTCGAGGAATATTGACAGGCTGTTGCAGTTGAGAGAGGGATGTGCCTTAGGAGGTGACCGTGTCACTATGCGTCCCATCAGTCCTTGGGGTGGCAGATGGAGGCCTTGGGAGATAAAAACTGCATCTGTAGGTGGTACTAAAGTGAAAAGAAGAATAGCTACTGTACTGAGGGTGAGAAAATCAGAGGCAGTGATAATCAATTACAACTTTTTGCCTTGGGAATCTATTATAGTTTTGATTGCAGCTTACTTGGATTACACAGCTCACATGCAATTTGATTGCCCAGGCTGTTCTCTGAGGGCGAGCTTTGTTTCTGATCTCTGGAAAACCAGGATTTAAAGGTGAAATAAGTATTTTTTTTTTAATATTAAAATGCTTTCTCATATTGCAGTTTTACATGAAGAGTCATTAATAAGCCAGTCATGCTGTAGGTTGACAGCACTCCACCAGACCTGCAGAGGACAGCACCAAGTTAAAGGGTTAGTTCACCTACAAATCAAAATTCTCTCCTTTTATTTCTAAATTATGACATTTTTTGATGTAAAATCATACTAACATTATAAGTACACCCCAGGAAACATTATAAAACAATGCAGTCTATGACCTCTTTAACACTGCTTATAATGCTATAAAAATCACTTTTATTCATTCTTATGTTAATAACTGTCTTGTTTGAGCTGTAAAGTTGTTTTCATTCTTGTCAAATCATGTAAAAACACTTTTTTTTTTGTGCGTCTTGTGACTATACTGTTGAAATGGTGAGGGTTTTTTTTTTAACGTTTACAAATTGACCCCGTTCACTTCTATTATAAGTGTCTTACTATAAACAAGACTTTTGCTTCTTTTTAAAGGGACAGGTGGATATTGAGTTAAAGTGGAGCTTTAGTAACCACTTAAACTCACAGCACCTCAGCTTATAGAAAGGCATATATTACAACTTAAAACTAGGGCTGTCAATCGATTAAAAATTTTAATCTAATTAATTACATACTCTTTGATTAATTAATCTAAGTTTAATCGCATACATAATTTTTGCTGTGAAAGTATTAAATATTTCAATTCGAATGAATCGATGCAGGGTTTTTCCTGGGCCAAAAATGGTCTTCGGTGGTGACAGACATGGTCATCCACACAAACAGTAAAAAGTGCCCTACCCACGTGATCTGCGAGCCCGATACTGACAATAAAGTACCCGTCACTCTCACTGTAATTCTTTCTTGCCCTCTTTGCAAAAAAAAAAAAAAGTGATTTTATAGCTTTGTAAGAGAAGATGCTTTTTTGCTAAACCTGAAAAAGTAGCATTTTATATTAACTAATAATATAATTTTCTACCATATACAATTGAATGCACCTAGCTAACAAAAACTTGCTTTGTTCTGGTTTCACCTCACTCCAGTCTAAACTAACTGATTTTATAGGTAGGCCTAATTTACTACAGATTGTCATTTAAATAACCTGACAATATTGTGGATTATTAAGGCTAATTTTACTAACCACTCTTGCTAAATGGGGTAAACACACTTATGTTCTCATTTTAGAGTTGTTTGAGTAAATGATTCATTATAGACCGTGTGGACAGATCAGTTGTTGTCATGATTCATTAAAATGAATCTGTTCAAATGAGTCATTAGGTCGCGAATTGGACATTAGCGGACGTTGACGCGTTGCGTGCGAAACGCGACAGTTATTAGGACATCACAAAAGATTTGTCAAAACACTTCACCACTGTATAGGATTTTCTTTTTGTTTACTGAAAGTGTGGTTTATGTCAGCTGCACGTGCAGGGCGCCTGTCAGAGAAGATGAGGTGACGTTCTTTTGAGCACTATTCACACCCAGCGGTTATTCAGGAAAAACATTCTCCAAATGCGCCTCGTGAAACATGGATTCGGTCTTACGAACTTTTAGCATTGTGTCAGTTGATTTAGATTATTATGTGTGAGGTAGAGAGAGTGCAAAGACGGTGCTTACTTTGAAGAGTGCTTGCGCGCACGAGGGAGGAGCTCTGCTCGTTCTGTCCGTCAGCGCAGCAGTCGTCTCCCTCCTTCATTTTACAGTTGAATGGTGGCTGGAACGGCTCCAGGTTCAAAGGTCAATACGGAGTGGATTAATCTGCGTTATTTTTTTTTTTAACACAGTATTTTTTCTCAGATTAATTAATCGAAATTAATGCATTATTTTGACAGCCCTACTTAAAACTAATCAACTCAAGGCTTAACCTTAAAACCTCAAATCTCTTTTCAAAAGATTTTAAACTTCTGGAACACTCCAACTTATTCTTTCTAAGGGTGCAGAAATTACGCAATTTACCTTTAATCTTCATAAAACGTTATATAAAATATACTTCACCCTTTGTCATTGAGAGAGCGTGGGCTGAATGGATTGCTGATTGGATGTCAGCGCTTGTTTTTCACGGAGCTGGTTCTCTACGTTACCTGAGATGCTAATAAATGACATTGAGTTCAGTGATTCATTTTTCTGCTTAAATTGCTTTAATAGGCTTCAGGTGACTTACAAATACCCCTTGACAGGATGGAAGAAAGCAGTGGGAGAGTTTGTGTGTGTGTGTGTGTGTGTGTGTGTGTATAATTATGCTTTGCCCTCACGTCCATGCAACGCCTGCTTTGTTTTGTATTTGCGTCATTGGATATAACAGTAGGACATAACTGTTATCTCAAAGGACTGCCTGCAAAAATCACTACGAGCCTTTTAGATGATGATCAATGGGGAGCATCAAGCCTGGGCACACACTTACACACTCTATAAATTTATGCAAATCACATCCATGCGACAGAATATGTTTGAATGTGTTGTGTGTTGAAATGTCAAGGGGTGTATAATCAGTTTAGCTCTTTTGTCCTCGCTCACGTCCTGTTTTTGTACCATTTATACGACACTGTGGTTGAAGGCTTGATTCTGATTGGCTGACAGAAGTCTTGATTAATGTTCTGTAACTGCACTTGGTTGAATTGGTTCCAGATCACATCGCTGAATTCTTTGCCAATTGATGCTCGGTTTATGTAAATAAATTAGGCAAAAGTATGATTGTTTACTCAGAAATGATTTTTAAATTTTAAATTTATAACTGACTTTCTTCTGTGGAACAAAAAAGTTTTTTTTTTTTTTTTTGGCCATACAATGAAAGTTAGTGGGGTCCAATGTTGTTTGGACCCTTAAAGGGATAGTTCACCCAAAAAATGAAAATTCTGTCATTAATTGCTCACCCTCATGTCTTTCCAAACCCATAAGACTTTCATTCATCTTCAGAACACAAATCTTTTTTTGATGAAAATCTGAGAGCTTTCTGTCCCTCCATTGACAGCCTACGCAACTGACACTTTGACACTTCAAAAAGTTCATAAAGAAACAGAAAGCTTTCAAATTTCATCAAAAAGACCTTCATTTGTGTTTTGAAGGTGAAAGAAAGCCCTACGGATTTGGAACAACATGAGTGTGAGTAATTAATGATAGAATTTTCATTTTTGGCTGAACTATCCCTTTAAAGGTTTGGAAGATTTGAGGTGAACGATTCCTTGAAGTTAAAATCCATGCGGACATTTCAAACTAGTAACAGCAACTTGGACTGTTTCTAAGCAGGCATTTTGTCTGTGTTGTAAATAAATAGTTGTAGGGACACGAAAATGTCTTAAAATGAACAATTGCACACATGGTATGCGGTGACTGTAATATAAGTAGAATTACTGATTCCAGACCTGTGAATTATTGAAAATTAATGCACTTTTTAGGTGTGACTGCATATCATTTGTGTCCACATTACCATCTCAGGGTGTGCATTAATTTTCAATATTTCAGCGTTGTATCGTCAGTTTATTTCTTTCTTATGTCGCTGGTCCTCTTGTTTCTGCAGTGTGAAGTCATGAGACAAATGAGACGCATGTGTGTGATTCTGATGACCTGTTGTTCACCTGGAACTTGAATGATCATTGGTCACGTACACACTGGCAAGCTTTGGGAGTGAGACTAGTTGTAGAATTTTCCATCACCGATATTCTTTTTTGTATCATTTGTTATCTTGTGCTGTTATTGTTATGTGAACACATACAGTGCATTTATGGACATAGTTTATAATAATTAAATAGAATCATGAATTGCTAGGTCATCTTAAATACATAATTAATGGAAAAAATAATTGATTAGGTATTTGATTTACTATACTGTTCAAAAGTTTAAGGTTCAGTATGATTTTTTTTTTTTTTTCTAAAGAAATTAATACTTTTTTGTGTCATTTATTTTTTTATTTATTTAAAAAAAAAAAAAATTATTTTCATTTATTTATTTTTCTTATCTTTATATCTTATGATTGTGGGCGGATCTTGGGCTCTGTTGTAAATAGTTATAAACTTAAAATGTTTAATAAATGAATCACAAAAAAACTTTTTCAGCAAGGACACATTAAATTCAGTAGTAACTTTTTCATTTTCTGTTCATCAAAGAATCCTGGAAAACGAATAATATTAAGCAGTAACTGTTTTCAACATTGATAATAATAATTTTTTCAAGTGACACTGAAGACAGGAATAATGATGCTGACAATTCAGCTTTGCTGTCTCAGGAATAAACTGTATTTGAAAATATATCAAAATGGAAAAGAGATATTTTAAATTGTAATAATTTCACAATATTACTATTTTTACTATAGTATTTATCAAACAAATACAGCCTTGGTGAGCATAAATGACTTCTTTAAATAAATATAAACATTTTTTTGTACTTATGCTCTGTTCTATTCTATTCTATTGTAGTATAAATCTTGTGAGTAGTGTGTTCACAATGAGAACTGAAGACAAAGTGGACTTCAAATACCCAGATGATGCACTAGTTTAAGAATGAAGTGTGGAACTTTGGGCTCAACTTACATCCCAGGTGAAAAAAAAAAAGTACACTTCTATAATGTACTTAAAGTGCTCTATTTTTGCACTATAAATTTTGTACTTAATATACTAACAATTCTTCTTTAGTACTTCTTAAGATAATCTTGTGTGTACTCAACTGTGCTATTTTGAAACAACATGAAATATGAACTAAAATGTGCTTTTAATACTATTTCTGTATTTAAAAAATATATTTAGTTACCACTTGTAGTACACTATAGGTTCAAATGTAATATAAGTGGTATCTAAATATTTTTTTTAAATACAGAGATAGTATTAAAAGCACATTTCACGCTTTCTCAAAATAGCACAGTTGAGTACACTTAGATGTTCTTCTAAAGAAGAATTTTTTAGTATATTAAATACAAAATTAGAGCATGAAAATAGAGCACTTTAACTATATTATAGAAATGTACTTTTTCACCTGGGGTCTGCTATCAGACTTTTGAATGACACATGCCGTTTTTCCACTGCGTGATATGAGTTAACTCGGCACGGCTCAGCTCGCTTTACTTTGGCCCAGTTTGCTTTTCTACTGCAGTTTAGTACCGCTTCAAAGTGGGTGGGATTATAGACTTGTGGCGCCACCTCTACTGCCATTTAGTTTGGTGTTTCGGGTCGCAAATCCAATGATGCTGGTAGTGACAATTCTCTCTGACCAATCGGTGATCTGCAGCGTTTACACGTCACATTTTAGTATCTGTATGGCTCGCTTGGAACCTCAACTGAGGTGGTACTATTTAAACTGAACTGTACCGAGCCATACCATGCAGTGGAAAAGTGGCAAAAATAACCTTCATATATTGGACAGTTGGGTATATAGTGCATAGTATGTAATTTGGGACATAACTAATGTTGGGGCACTGATGCTGACTGGTCTTAATGGTGCATTCTGGGAAAAAAAAATTATGTATGGACGTTTGGTAAATTTCGGATTTTGGAAATTGACCCACATTCACATTTAGGATCATTCTATGCTTGTCTTTATAAATGAGGCCCCTAATTTTTAAGCACTCAGAAAAGAAGTGCCATATTTAGTTGCAGTGTTTACACTGGGCATGTAGAAAACTGCACACACTCGAATCTTGTAGGATAAAAATGAACTCTTATTAATTTCATGGGCTGCTGATTGGATCCAAGCCAGGACTGCTGTGTGTTTAAATGAGTGTGAGAGTGAATTAGTGAATACTTGAAACAATGACAGCATCAAATGATTCATGCAGTGACTCAAGTAGAGCATTTTATAACTGTCTCTTTGTTCCCCTCTTGTATTTTATTATCTTCCCCATCCTCACGTCTTTCCAGCCTAGTGTAATGTCTGTCCGCCGATGGGTGGTGGACCAGAGGGAAGTATTACCTGAGCAAAATCACTCTGCACTCATTAGGCTGTCCAATCACAGCAGGGCGGCCAATCAGTCTATTTTTAGCCCACCGTTTTGCATTCCAGACCATCAATCAAACTCTGACGTGGTCCACACAGGCGCTTTTGCTAAGCTCTGAACTGTTGCATATTAGAAAAGCCCAGTAAAATCAATTGTAACTTCTGTTGATCTGTCAGTTTGTCAGCAGGGGAAATTAATTCATGAGATTTTCATGAGGCAAATGAGATTTAATATGCAGCCCGGTATTTAGCACAGCAAGACTCCTGCAGAGTTTTGAAAATATTTATATAAACTCCAATACGCTCTTTTTGAATGTTAATTTTTAAAATCTTGTACTTTTCAGTTATCTCCATGTCCATTAGTGCACTTCTAATTTCTCATGAATATTTAATTCTAGTAGAGGTTGACTGAGTCCTGCCCTTTGTGTAATAGACTCAGTAGTTCACCATATTGTAATTTGCTTTTTAGCTTTGCTTAACTTCCTTACATGACCATGATCATCCTTGTATAGGAAGGAGGTTGAACTGCAGTGATAGAAACGGTATGAATTAGGAAAGAACTGTAAGAAAGTAGAATTACAATTAATTAAAATTAAATTTGGATGATGTCACTGTAGGTTTTTAAAGGGTTAGTTCACCCAAAAATGAAATTTCTATCATTAATTCCTCACCCTCATGTCGTTCCACACTCGTAAGACTTTTGTTCATATTCAGAACACAAATGAAGACATTTTTGATGAAATCCAAGATGTATCTGACTCGTCTATAGACAGCAATATAATCAACACTTTTCAAGGTCAAGAGAGGTATAAAAGGTGCCCTAGAACTTTTTTTTAAAACATGTAATATAAGTCTAAGGTGTCCCCTGAATGTGTCTGTGAAGTTTCAGCTCAAAATACCCCATAGATTTTTTTTATTCATTTTTTTAACTGCCTATTTTGGGGCATAATCAGAAATGAGCCGATTCATGGTTTGTGGCCCTTTAAATCTGGTGCTCCACGCCCAAGAGCTTGCGCTTGCCTTAAACAACATAAAAAAAGTTCAAACAGCTAATATAACCCTCAAAATGGATCTTTACAAAGTGTTTGTCATGCAGCATGTCTAATCGCGTAAGTATAGTGTTTATTTTGATGTTTACGTTGATTCTGAATGAGTTTGAAGCTGTGCTCCGTGGCTAACGGCTAATGCTACACTGTTGGAGAGATTTATAAACAATGAAGTTGTGTTTGTGCATTATTCAGACTGCACGTGTTTAAAAATGAAAATAGTGATGGCTCTCTTGTCTCTGTGAATACAGTAAGAAATTATGGTAACTTTAACCACATTTAACATTAGCAACATGTTAATGAAACATTTAGAAAGACAGTTTACAAATATCACTAAATTATTATTCGCTTTATTATAATTATATTATAATTATATTTGCCTGTTTTCCGGAGGTCTTTTAAACAAATGAGAATAAGGAGGAAACAATGGAGATTGAGACTCACTGTATGTCATTTCCATGTACTGAACTCTTGTTGTTTAACTATGCCAAGATAAATTCAATTTTTTAATCTAGGGCACCTTTAAAAGGTACTGATCACATGATCAGCTTTGGCCAATACTGAGCCGGCATTCGGACGTAAACATGGAAGCCTTCACTGTGCTTACTGTCAACCATCACTGCAGCCCTCCACCAGTCGGGGCCTTATGGCAGAGTGGCCCGACAGAAGCCTCTTCTCAGTGCAAGACACATGAAAGCCCGTCTGGGACTCCAAGATGGTGAGAAATAAGATTCTCTGGTCTGATGAGACCAAGATAGAACTTTTTGGCCTTAATTCTAAGCGGTATGTGTGGAGAAAACCAGGCACTGCTCATCACCTGCCCCATACAGTCCCAACCATGCTGTGGGGGTGTTTTTCAGCTGCAGGGACAGGACGACTGGTTGCAATCGAGGGATAGATGAATGCAGCCAAGTACAGGGATATCCTGGACGAAAACCTTCTCCAGAGTGCTCAAGACCTCAGACTGGGCCGAAGGTTTACCTTCCAACAAGACAATGACCCTAAGCACACAGCTAAAATAATGAAGGAGTGGCTTCACAACAACTCTGTGACTGTTCTTGAATGGCCCAGCCAGAGCCCTGACTTAAACCCAATTGAGCATCTCTGGAGAGACCTAAAAATGGCTGTCCACCAACGTTTACCATCCAACCTGACAGAACTGGAGAGGATCTGCAAGGAGGAATGGCAGAGGATCCCCAAATCCAGGTGTGAAAAACTTGTTGCATCTTTCCCAAAAAGACTCATGGCTGTATTAGATCAAAAGGGTGCTTCTACTAAATACTGAGCAAAGGGTCTGAATATTTAGGACCATGTGATATTTCAGTTTTTCTTTTTTAATAAATCTGCAAAAATGTCAACAATTCTGTTTTTCTGTCAATAATGTGTTGTGTGTACATTAATGAGGAAAAAAAAGGGGGTCTGAATACTTTCCGTACCCACTGCGTGTATATAATATAATATAATATAATATAATATAATATAATATAATATAATATAATATAATATAATATAATATAATATAATATAATATAATATAATATAATATAATATAATATAATTTTATTTATTTCTTTAGAAAATAGTATTATGTTTAGGGTTGCAAAGGGGAACTTAACCTGGGGAATTTTGGAAGTATTCCAATTTGGAAACTTAACAGAAATTTATGGGAATTTACGGGAATTTATGGTAATTAAATGGAAATTTTGGGAAATTTATCAGATTTATAATATTTATATAAAATGTATCATAAAAAAACAAATACAAACATTTTGTTTGGTCATAAAATAACAGTTATTTATTTCTCGCATTCAATTCGAATTTAGTAAATATGTAAATTAAATATATTTTTATGGCAGCAATTGTTATTTTTTTTTATTTCAGTGTCACGTGATCCTTCAGAAATCAGTCTAATTTTGCTTTTTTGATGCTTATTTGTTATTATCATTGTTGAAAACAGTTGTGTTGAACAGTTGAATGATATCTGAAGGATCATGTGACACTGAAGACTAGAGAAATGATGCTGAAAATTCAGCTTTGATCACAGAAATAAATTATATTCTTATGTATATCAATTAGTATGCCATTCTTTTAAATTGTAGTTATGTATAAGTTTTTTTTTTTTTTCTTTATTTTTGATCAAATGTGCATGTTATGGACTGGGGGAATGCACAGGGCATGCATTGGGTGTGGCCCCAATAGCCCTGCAGTAAGTAGTGTGCTGTGTGAGGAATGTGCAGGGTAAATATTAAACTAAAATTGCATCAAATATGGTTGTTTTAACCAATATTATGTTGCAAGATGTTTATATGTATATATATATATATATATATATATATATATATATATATATATATATATTACTATTGAGATATGGCTGATCTATTCAATTTAGATAGCTTTATTGGCATGACTGTAAGTAATACAATATTGCATTCTGAATTATGTCTCTGTCCAGCTGTCTGTCCATCTATCCTTTCTATTCTGTGATTTTCTATTATTTATTCTGGTTTCATTTATACAGTATATTTGAGGAGAAACTACATATTTGTAGGGTTCTCTAACCTTTAATTTTGGAGGTTTTTTTTTTTTTTATATACTGCTCCAGTCCTGTTCTGTGTTGATTAGTGTATTATTGAAACACTCTCCATTCAGTTATATGTGTGTGTGTCTAAGATAAATGTATTATCCTTTCTGCCATTAGCTGCCACTAAATGAACAGAGAGATCTGCAACATTATTACACTGCTCTCATTATAACACGAGTTTCAGTAATTAAATTTAACCATGAATCATTCTCTGTGGTAGACTGTGTGCTCTGAAATACATTTTTAAATTGGTCTAAGATCTGCATAGCCCATTCAAATCTCTCTCTTTTTTTTTTTCTTCTTTTTTTCAGAAACAAAGCAAACTAAAGCACAGAGTCATGGATCACTGTAAAGGTCAGCTAGTTATTAATATCTGCAGAGCTGATTTAAAGACATTTTCAGATGCTCAAACTGTCTGTCAGGCTTCGTAAAGTTCCTGTTTGTGTGTTTGTGGGACTGTGATAGATTGCGTAATTTATAGACGCGTTGAGTATATATAGTTTGGGTAAATTTAATTTTTTTGGAAAGAAAGCAAACTATTCAGCAAGGATGAATTAAATATATATCAATAGTCACAGTAAAGACATTAACATACCAAAAAATGCTTTTCTTTTGAACTTTCTATTCATCAAAGAATCCTAAAAAAAATGTAGCATTTTCCACAAAAGTATTAAGCAGCACAACTACTTTCAACATTGATAATAATAATAATAAAATGAGCAGCAAATTAGCATAATGAAATGATTTCTGACTGATCATGTGACACTGAATATAAAATAATATAAAATGTTCATTGTTCAAAGGCTCACATTTCAGGTTTGTTGTCAGTTGATTCTTCCTACACATTAATGCAGTGTTATTGTGCCACAACATTGTACTTTAGTTTGATTTTCTTTCTGTCACAAATTCACAGTTAGCACCAACATCAGTATCACGGAGAGAAGATGAGTAATCAGAATCGCAAGCGTTTTGCTTCATCCTATGAAAAACAGGTTTTCTTTCTCTCTTTTTAACCCCCAACACAGTGGTTTTCCCGCCACATATGCACTTGTCTCATCAATGCAGAAATCAACGCTCATGGTGTCACTGCTTGTCAGTATTTTCACCTCTCTATTTTTAGAGGAACGAACGGATATAAAAACCACTCTTGCTTTTTTGATGGCCTTGTTTTCTTCAAGAGCTTCTCTCTCTCTCCTCCTCCTCTTCTCATCCTCTAATTCTTTCATCCTCAGCTAACTTGCTTTTCTGTCACACTGTCTACATTTCATCCCTTCTGTTCCCTCTCTTCTCCTACCTTCCTTTTGTCTGTCTGTGTGGAGCATGACTCCTTGACTTTCTTCAGCAGGCCTGTCATTATGTTGGCTTGACAAGTACAACATACTGTATTGTACATGCTTTAATTAGGGGTCTTTTTGAAATATCTAATCCTTAAATCCAAACCTTATTTCAAAATCTATCTATCTATCTATCTATCTATCTATCTATCTATCTATCTATCTATCTATCTATCTATCTATCTATCTATCTATCTATCTATCTATCTATCTATCTATCTATCGTTGCATCATTCTATCGATCGTTGCATCATTCTATCGATCGTTGCATCATTCTATCGATCGTTGTATCATTCTATCGATCATTCCATCATTCTATCGATCGTTCCATCAATATACCATTCTATATATCATTCCATTGTTCTATCTATCATTCTATCGTTCTATCGTTCCATTGTTCAACATTCTAGACAGTGTTCCATTGATCTATCATGCCATTGCTTTATATATCGTGAAATATACACTTCCATCGTTCTAGCTATCGTTCCATCATTCTATTGTTTGTGTTCTATTGTTCCATCTATCGTTCTATCATACTATCTGTCATTCTGTCCATCGTTCTATTGTTCTGTCTATCCTTCTATCTATCGTTCTATCAATCTATTGTTCTATCTATCATTCCATTGTTCAACATACCGTTCTAGACAGTATCTATTATTCTAACTAGCATTCTATCTATCCTTCTATCAATCGTTCCAACCGTTGTAGACAGTGTTCCATCGTTCTATCGTGCCATTACTTTAGATATCTTTTTAGTGTTCTATTGTTCCATCTATCGTTCTATCATACTATCAATCTATTTATCTATCTTTCTTTTGTTCCATCTATCATTCTGTTGTTCTATCATTCTATCTATCATTCTATCTTTCGTTCTATTGTTCTATCTATCTCTCTGTTGTTCTGTTCTATCGTTCCATCTATTGTTAATTTGTTCATTCTATTTATCAATCGTTCATTCTATCCATCGTTCATTCTAACTATTGATCTATCTCTCTGTCATTCCTTCCTTCCATCCATCCATCCATTGCTATATCAACAAGTAGAACAACCCCGCAACTGCCTAGCCAACACCCTAACAACCTCTCTGAACACCCCTGCGACAGCATAGAAACTTTTTTCCCCCCCCGTTCTTTCATTCCACCTACATTCATTATTTATTCCATCTTTCCCTGCTTTCCTTCCTTCTCTCATTAACGTCCTCTTTATTTCTCTCTTAAATCTTCGCTTCCCTCCCTCCGTCTCGTTTCGGTATGATCACTGGTGATGTTTTCTGTGAGGGAGTGTATCATACTGCTTACTCACTGGAAAAGGAGGGGGGAAAGTTTGAGTTTGCCCCACTTTTCTGTGTGCCAGTCGGGGAACTCTGCTGCTTTGACCTGGATTCTGCACAAGAGCGATCCACGAGGTTTTCACGATTCAAAGAATCATTAGATAGTGTGTCTCTCTTTCTCTCTCTCTCTCTCTCTCTCTCTCTCTCTCTCTCATTGTGTCTGTGTCTGTCTGGACTCTTGTTTTATTAACTGTGCCATATCCATTGAGAAAACGAATAAAAACCTCAGCAATTAATATTAAATAAACACATGAAAGGCAAAGGATTTCATAATTCACCTACATTCCCTCTGTCCTCACAGAACATCCTCCGCAGAGACTCCCGAGGCCAAGGATGGTGAGCCAAAGCACAGAATATGCAAAAGTGTGCTGTTATTAGTACCTCTCCTCATCATGTATTAAGGCCTAATTAGACGATCACAGAGTCAACGCTTGTCGCAGGGGATTATTATGTCTTCTCTGATTCAGCATCTTGTTTATCTGGATTTTAAAAGAGTTTATGAGATGCTTTTCTAGCCCATCAATGCAGATTTTTCTTGCTGTGTGGGGAGGACGCACTGTGCAGTTTGACTTATGAATATTAAATAGCTGATTTGGTAATAGGTAAGTGGGTGCTAGCCAAGGACATCTACTAGTATTCCCATTCGTTGGCATTCACATTCATCTCATTTACAGTTGCTCAGCAGGTTTCAGACTCCCTGGAAGTGTGTGATGCGTTTTATCCTTTATATCATGCTTTAAATGTCATAACGGTTGGTCAATATATTGCCATATACAGTGATGCCACTGTGTATGACTTGGCAAATGAATTTCATTCTGCCAATAGTCCATTGGGAGTTATAGAGAAGAGTATTCCTCCACTACAGCTTAGTGGAAATGAGAAATATTGACTGTAATTGCCATCGTCTCCCAGTGGTGTCGATGCCCTGGCAAGGGACATGGCCTGACATTTATTTTGAACACATGAGTGGTTTTAATTATAACTACCTTTCATCAGGGCCTATCAGTGGCAAGACTAGTCAGGCTGAGCTTCGAGCTGGCATGATTAACACACTCTTATTAGGCAATGTTTCTCTGCCAGTGTTTATCAGCCAACCACCAATAATTTGGTAACATTTTCACCTCATTTCTGAGACTTCAGACCTCATTTTGGTTATTAGGGGCAAAGCACCTATTGTATCTGTTGCCTTTTTATTTTTTTATTTTTTTTATTCTTCTTCTGCTCTTAAATCTATGGCAGCCCATAGAACCATATGGTAAAAAGTTGTGAAATTTGGCACACAGTTAGAGGACACATATGTGATCTGTGTCCATAGCAAATTTGGAGTCTCTAACTCAATCCCTCTAGCGCCACCAGCTGTCCAAAGTTGCACTCATGTTTATGTTAATAACTTTTGAACCGTAAGGGCTAGAAACAAAATTCTTTTGTCCTCAAGTCTTAAGTTGGCTCAAGTCGAATCGATTGCACCCTATGACGTCATTTTCTGTCATAAATCTTTCCGCCATTTTGAATTTTCTAAAAAACCTACTTTTTCAAACTCCTTCTAGGCCGTTACTCCGATTTTCACGAAAATTGAACCAGATCATCTTCAGACCATGGCAACAAAAAGTTAAGGGAAAAAAGTCGATTCGTCAAACTGTTTTCGGTCTGCAAACATGCAAACGAATTGTACGCAGTGCTTGTGAAAACAGACATAAGGCTGTATCTCCGCAATGGTTTATCGTATTCAGACCAAACTTGGTACATGTCATCACAAGCATGACCTGAGGCAACATGCAGTGTTTCAGCACAGCACCACCCACTGTTGCGGATGTATGAAAAATTGATATTTTTGCTTATAACTTCTGATGGGTTTGTCCAAAAATCATAAATTTGGTCTTGTTATGCCGATTCGAATGATATCCAATTTTCCCATGTAGGTCATTTTGAACGTCGGCCATTTTTGTGCTAAAATGCTGTATTTTACGAACACATTACTTGTTATGAAACTCATTATGGGTCTTTGCCACCATGCCCTGACAATACTCAAAAGTTTTGGTGCAGCGCCACCTTGTGGTCAAAAGTTATGACAAAATGTACAAAAATTGTAATAACTTTTGACTGTATTAACCGATTGTAATGAAACTGGTCTTGGTAGATTCCATGGGTCATGCTGAGAACATAGTTATCAAATTTGCCATAGTCGGCTGAACTTCCTGTCCGCCATATTGTTTTTCTTTAAAAAACTACTTTTTCAAACTCCTCCTAGACCGTTGCTACGATTTTCAAAATTGAACCGTATCATCTTCAGACCATGCAGACAAAAAGTTATGGATTTCTAGTCGATACGTCAAACAGTTTTCATATACCAGAGCAAAGAATTTGAGGCACGATGCAAAAATGACTCTTGAAGCTGTATCTCTGCAATGCTTTAACATATTGACACCAAACTTTGCAAATGTCATTGTCACCTCACTCTGACCATACCACAATAATTTGGTCACAGCGCCACCTATTGGTCAAAAGTGGTGAACCAGTAAATCCTCATTTTTGATAATTTTTTAGCTCTTTTGCCTAAAATGACCTTAATAGGTCTTCAATTGCTCACTGTTGCAGTTAGTCTGATGCTCACAGCCATGTTGGCTGGCTTCTTGTGCTGTTTTTGTGCTTGGCCCCGTAATTGCTGCTTGCAGCTATATTTGTCAGATGTTTTTGTCACTGTGGCTTTTTCTATGATTGTGGTTGTTTTTTTTTAATGGAAAATTAAGATATTACGATGGCAAAACTGTTTTTGTCATGTAGTATCACTTATGTTCGCTTTCTTTATGCACATTTGCGTGTTACTTTATGACAGTTCGGCTATTACTGTATATATCTGTCTAATCTAATGTTCACAATCCATGTTTTTGGGGGGTAATATTTCTTAATAACTGGAGAATATTTGGAAATATTTTCAGTATTTCTTTGATTAAATATTCTGCACCAAAGTACACAACTTTAAAACCAGACTATATGTCTGTCTCTCGCAGGCCTCATTTTCACTTTTTGTCAAATTAAATGTTATGTGACATCTACCTTAACTAAGATCCATACTAATTTTATTAAACAGTAAAATTAACATTGTAGTGAAGAGTCTTTAACAGGGGGTCCATCTATCATTGTTTGATCTCAAAGTATTTGAGCATATTAGTTTTAAGATAATGCATACTTCTGAAAATATGTTAAACTAAAATACAATATTAAGTTAACTTCAACAAAAGCACCGGTCTGAAATTGGTTGCTGATTTGACCAGTGAAATTATTTTCAGTGCTTTTCCAAAGCAAGAAGTTTTGCAGTGTCAAAAAGAAAGTTTTGCAGTGTTTTGTTAAACTTTGTGAGAGAAGGGTGATGTGGGCTCTGGCAAAACGCATTTCATGCTCTCTAGCTTCTAGCCTGCTAGGTAAAACATCAGTGTGGTTTGCAATTACGGCTGAAATTCAATTGACAGTTAATCACCCGCTGCAGAATGTAGCAGAAGTTTGTGCTCTAAACCTGCAATCAAACCACTGTGATTGTGAATTATGCTGCATAGTGCTGCTAGAGATCGCCTCTCCTGAATTATTAGAGCTTGTCCCCCAAGCACAGAAGCCTGTGACGGGTTGTGAAAAGCTTGTTTTTGAATTTTAGCCTATGTATTAGATCAAATAATGTAACTGAGAACTGAGAAATATTGCATTTGAGACACTTGCAGCTTTCTTCTGTCTGTCAAAGTAAGCGAGAGAGTGATAGCTCATGCTTTGACATTGATATTGTATGACTGCTTTTCAAAACCTGAAAAGATATTCATGGTTTGCCGAATGGACTGTCCTCTCTTTTGAGAATCTTTTGACTCTGGATTCATTCTGACTATATATTTGCTATATTTATATTTTCTTCAGAAAAACACCATTCATGTTTAAATGTGTTGTGTCTTTTCATATGTTCCTCTATGGAACATTTTAGGAGTAATTCAAAACGCTACACTTTAATGTTCTCATCCGCAGTTTTGGTTACTTTCTTTTCTTGTTTGAAGAATTATTATTATGTGAGCTCTCTCTTTACCCACACACACATACTCTTATCCACAAATGTAGGCGCATAGCCAAATGCAAATGTAGCCTAGCTGAACGTCCTCCCATACTAATTGGAATATATTACTTTTAATGTTTCGGCAGAGCTTGTGGAGAGGTCTTCCCCTGTCATTTCAAGGTCCCTAACTGGACCCAGGGCTTTTTTTCTTTTCTTGCTGCCCAGTTCATTAAACATTCCCTATTCCTTGATTCACTTTATATTATTTTCATTCTTATAAAGGCCTGAAAGCAAAAGCTCAAATTTAAGAGTTAAGGCACATTCCCACTATGAATGATAAGTAAGGGATAATGTACATCTAGCCAGATGTTATCGCAGAATAAACCCCGACAGGGTGATCAGGTCTTGCATCAGCCTGAAGGGGTTTATAGATTGCCCCAGGGATGACGCATTTTTGTAGGCAAAAGCCTCTAAATACTTTCACGTTTTGATCTATGACATAAAACACACCAGTTATAACCCACTTGTGATTTTTTTTTTTTACTTTTACTATGTCTTAAAATCGGTGGTTGCTAACAAATTGCTAAAAGGGACTACTTCCTTTGGCGGGGACTTTAGACGTCATCATTAAAAAAGGGACTTTTGGACAGCATTTCTCATGAAAAAGTGGAAAAGTATTCATAACAGCACAGATCATAATCAGCAAGCATGTTTTTAAATAAAGTTGTTTTTTAAATACAGTTTGAGGAAGCTTGGTGGTGACGACATTGATCCGCGACCATGGTGTGCTGTAGTCCGTTTATAGCCTACTGTTAGCCTTTTATATCTGACGACTTTATTTAGGCTTCAAAATATATAAATGTTGTGTTAACTTAAAATGTGTAAGTGGCATAACCCTTTGTTAAACACAGAGCTTATTTTCTGTGATTTTCCAAAAGTCTATGGGAAAAATGCATAGGCTTTCAACCGAGGGAACCCGTGCGCCGCTAACTTCCGGGTTGGCCTACAAAAACGCGTCCTCCCTGGGGCACTCTATTCTGCAATAACAACCGGCTGGATGTACATTATCCCGCTTATTACACAGCTACTTGCCACATAAGTAAATAATTAGACATGAAATATTGATCTGAGTCTAAATATTTTATTAGCTCTTTAAACGCAAAGCTTCCGCGGAGAGAGCAGTTGCTAGCGTGCTAGCGTTCAAACTAGACGCACAAGGACATTTAAGAGATATGGTACAGTCATACCACATATTACATGGTATTTCGCCACATAAATAATTATGTGGATAAGAGATATTGATCTGAGATTAAACTGATTTAAAATTGTATCCGTTTATCTTGTAATCCATTACAGTGAGCAAAACAATAGTTGCAAAATGGCAGCCGCTGTGTTTGTATGAAACAAGAGTGCAAATCTGCGATACTGGATGACATAATTAAATAACTTTACACAAAATATTGATTTGACTGCATTTTAATATTTTATTAGCTCACCAAAGGCAAAACTTCCATGAGGAAAAAACGTTCCTAGCAAACGTATAGCGCTGCAGACTTCAGCCTGTGTTATCTGTTTTCAGTGGTTGTTTTCTGGGAATAACATACCGCTGGATGGCGCCATTGACCAATCAGAATCAAGTATTCCACAGAGCCGTGTAATAACTACAAAGAATATAGTTGCGAGCAGCAATTATTGGAGTTCAAGCACTTTAAGGACTATAAGCAGATGCATAAAAAGGTATAATGTTTTAATTAGCAAGCCTGTTACATCTCAATCATAGATGGAAAAGACCAATTACAGCCAATACAGGCTATTTACCATAGGACATTTGTGGTTTATAAAGCTTTTTAATGGTTATCGAGGTTGAGCAAAAAACCTAGTTTTTTCAAAAAATCTCCAATATTTATAAAGTGATTCAATGAACAGCAGCAGTCCTAGAGGCAAAGTTGCTCAGAACGAGGAGTTCTACCATGTGGTACGAATGTCATGGGCATTCTCTCAAATTTCTCACAGGCCTCTAGGGCAGTGAGTCAAACAGGCACAGTGAGTTTTGTTACGATCGGCCTCCGTTAACCTTGTCTGATAGCTACTCAAACTTCATTGGCTGATGGCGGACTTGTTTTTTTTTTTTTTTTTTTTTAGATGTGTCAGTGTCCTCATAGACAATCATGGCACCTCGGACAAAGACGCCGCATGCCAGTTTTCAACTCAATTGGATTAACAGTGAAGACGTTATAGCCATTTTCATGTATTTTTCTTTTATAGCACCAGTCGCCACTTCCTTTTTCATGCGACCACAGAATGCACTCATACATAGGTGTGCTGAGTTTGGTGAAAATATCTCATTCCGTTCACGAATTACAGCCATTTTAGTAAAAGTGGCTCCACCCACTTCGAATGTTTTGGCGGCCCTTAGGGACCATGAATCGAAAATTCAACTTTTTTTGATAATTGACAATCAGACTCCAGAGAATCTTGCTGCACTGGTTTGGTTCTTATCGGGCCAGAAACCTAGGACTAGTTCACAAAAGTTTTTCAAAAAATCCAAAATACCCAAAAATTTCACAAAGCAGTTTTTGCCGAACGACGAGCGAATCATCTTGAGCCAAGGATTCCAATAATATAAGACACTTGAGCCTACACCTAACGGAGTAGGATTTATGAGCAATTTTGTACTTTTGACCGCTGTAGCGCCCCCGTCAGGCCGATCAGGGTGAGCCTTGGCGACGTTGTAGACTGTGTGAATACTACAAACTTTCAAAGTTTCAAGTCTCTACGACTTAGGGTTTGGTCTGCCCGATCACTTTTAGGGGAAAATGCTGAACCTTGCAAATTTTAACAATTACAACAGGGTTTCAGCTCAACACGCTTGAATCACTAATAACGATAAAGATATAGTTTTAAGAATCAATAAATATTCTAAATAGTCCACACCACAGCTATTACGATAACTATAGAGGAACGATATTGTTCTTTTTTCTATTTTTCTAGGTGTTGAACGAAAAAACACTGACAGCCAATCAGAAATAAATGGTGAGAATTATTAACTGAGATGAGATCATTATGCTAGGCTAGCAAACAATATAAGATTACCTCGGGTACCCAGCGCTAGTTCTTACAAAATTGTCTTACTTTCTTTGAATTTGCAGTTGTGTTGTTTTTATTCCACTTCGCTATATTGACTTTGTCAGCTAAATTCACTGTTAGATTAGATCGATTACACTAGCTATCCACTCGAAACATAGCATGTTATTGACATCTGCTGATTAAAGCTGTGTAAATGCAACTAGAACAGCAAAAACATGTTCAATGACATGCTGTACAGACTTTGAAACCGCAGCGCACAAGCTTAGAATGAACAGACCATTATCGTTCTTTGGTGTGGACGCAAATATTGTTATAGTTATCTTTATAGTTATCATTCTTGGTGTGAACAGGCTTTTAGGGTTTTTTTCTTGTTACTGCATAATTCTCATGCCTTCATTATTTTTTGATGATTATTATTATTCTAAGATGTGCAAAACAATAAATGGATTTTATTTTTTTATCTGTTGATTTTTATATATGAATATATATGAATTATGCAGATGCACCAGGATCAACCCAAAACAAAATTTCCAACATTAATACATCGACTGGATCATGAAAAGTAAATGGCTGTTGTGTTTAGTGCATTATCATGCAGTTGCTAGGGTGTTGTGAGTGGTTGCCATGTTTTTGTTCTTGCTGGTGTTTAGATATGGTTCGAGTCCCTGCATTAACAAGATAAGAGTAGCAATTGTGACTCATGGGGTGATCAGTAGGTCATGCAAATCCAAATATGCATCAAAATATCTAGGAATCATAATCATTTTAAATGTTACTTCCAGAAAATACTGCCAAAATGGAAGTTAAACATTAATCCATCCGAACAGAAAGGCCAATTAATAGTTAACCACTGTTTTGGACATAATATTATGCAGGTTACCAAGTATATAATTACACTCCGTTGCCGAAGCCATAAAACCAAGTGGGCTTTAATGGTTGTGATAGTATATTATGTAAACTGGATAGGACTCTTACCCAAACCTGTCTTTGTAGTACTTCAAAATTTGCAAAGAGGGGTTAATTGCCACTTAATGACAAATGATATCTATTTGCATAATGTAACGTGGGTGAGCTGAAGCCCCTACATCCGAGTCGATCTCTACCTGTTTGCCTCTTCAGCACAGTGGGCCTGAACTGCATTAACCTCACTGATCCATCAGCAAGAGACCTGATGCATCCCACACACCCGGGAATGTAATGAAGTCCATGTGAGCAGCATATCCGAGTGCTTTATTTATCATCCGGCTCCTCTCGAGCGCTCTTAAAGCTGATGACCTCTCATGTGTGATGTCATGCTCCCACTGTTGTAACCTGCACGCAGGTAATGAGCATTTTTGAGGGACGGTCAGGAAGTGATTTTGATCGATGGTTTTCAAGGTCAGGGAATTGAGTCGTGTCCAGGATAGAGCCTGTAAACATGTGTGAATCGTGAGTTATGACATCCAAAATGTCAACTTGACTTGCAGCATGCAGGTAGTGGGGCTGTTGTGATGGGTTTTGTCAGAGGATGTTATTGTCTGTGGTGTTCAGGTCACACTGATGTATTACTGTTTTCCTCCAAAATGCATCAGTCACTGTTCAGGAATTGCATGTCATAATGTGCTTTCTCTCTCTCTTTGTGTAACATTCAACATCGTTCCCTTTGGCTTCCTCCTACGGCTGTGTAAACATAAATAAATTGTGGTGCACAATGCAGGAAACTGTGCCATCTCTATAAAGGTCAGCCATGTAAAATCAAACCTCTTTTTCCTAGAGAAAAATAATGGGAATGAAACAAACAAGAACAACAATGCATCTCTCTCTTTCTCTGTATATCTCCCTCATGTGGCATATGTATATGTTAGGAGATTTTGTACAACAAAATCTCTCTCTCTCTCTCTCTATTTTATATATATATACATATATACATACCAATCAGGCATAACATATGACCACTGACTGGTGAAGTGAATAACACTGATTATCTCTTCATCACGGCACATGTTAGTGGGTGAGATATATTAGGCAGCAAGTGAACATTTTGTTGAGGTGTTAGAAGCAGGAAAAATGGGGAAGCGTAAAGATTTGAGCGGGTTTGACAAAGGCCAAATTGTGATGGCTAAACGACTGGGTCAGAGCATCTCCAAAACTGCAGCTCTTGTGAGGTTTTCCTGGTCTGCAGTGGTCAGTATCTATCAAAAGTGCTCCAAGGAAGGAACAGTGGTGAACCAGCGACAGGGTCATGGGTGGCTAAGGCTCATTGATGCACGTGGGGAGTGAAGGCTGGCCTGTGTGGTCCGATCCAAATGACAAGCTACTGTAGCTCAAATTGCTCAAGAAGTTAATGCTGGTTCTGATAGAAAGGTGTCAGAATACACAATACATCGAAGTTTGTTGCGTATGGGGCTGCATTGCTGCAGACCAGTCAGGGTGCCCATGCTGACCCCTGTCCACCGCCGAAAGCAGCAACAGTGGACACGTGAGCATCAGAACTGGACCATGGAGCAATGGAAGAAGGTAGTATGGTCTGATGAATCACGTTTCCTTTTACATCACGTGGATGGCCGGGTGTGTCACTTACCTGGGGAACACATGACACCAGGATGCATTACGGGAAAAAGGCAAGCCGGTGGAGGCAGTTTGATGCTTTGGGCAATGTTCTGCTGGGAAACCTTGGGTCCTGCCATCCATGTGGATGTTACTTTGACATGTGCCACCTACCTAAGCATTGTTGCAGACCATGTACACCCTTTCATGGAAACGGTATTCCCTGGTGGCTGTGGCCTCGTTCAGCAGGATAATGTGCCCTGCCAAAATGGTTCAGGAATGGATTGAGGAGCACAACAACGAGTTTGAGGTGTTGACTTGGCCTCTAAATTCCCCAGATCTCAATCCAATCGAGCATCTGTGGGATGTGCTGAACAAACAAGTCCAATCCATGGAGGCCCCACCTCGCAACTTACAGGACTTAAAGGATCTGCTGCTAACATCTTGGTGCCAGATACCACAGCACACCTTCAGGGGTGAGGGCTCAGGGCTGTTTTGGCAACAATTTATAGAAGTATATATATATGATTACATATACAGTATATATGCTTATTTGGTATTATTTTAAATGAAAATGAACAAAAAACAATCTGGCAAATTGTGAAGATGGATAAAGGAAGAACAGAAATAATTAAAGCTATAAGCAGCGATGAAAGGGCCCTCACACCCGGGCTCACCGCCACCCGTTGGACTTAGGAAAACAGTGAACAGTGGGCGACATGCATGTAAGCAAGTAAACACTGGCGAATTATGGCAAAGTCATTTCAAAGTGCCACACTTCCTGCTGCCAAAAGGTGGCATAACTGAATATTGCCATGTAGATGTCTTCAGGCCAGAAGTATTATCAAACATAGTTTGAAGCAGATCGGACATTATATGCCTGAGTTACAACAACTTACTGTTTCGTGGCGTTAATTGCAAACATTAGCACTTAGCCAAGTGTTGCATGATTTAACGTGTTTCTAGTATGTTTGGCACTTCGTGGCATATTGAAATGTGTTTCTGCAAGTGAATTACAGTGTAAAGCATGCCGTTTTCCTGTTGCCAGCAGATGGTGCTATGACTAACTGAATATTGGCATATAGATGTGAAAGATTGAAATCTTGAAAGATGTCTTCAGGTCAGGACTCTTATCACACATGTTAAGTTTGGGGCAGATCGGACATTGTATGCCTAAGTTACAACAGCTTCCTCTTTCATTGTGAAACATCAGAAAACACCATAAAGGTTTTCCAATTGGAATATTTTTTTCTTCCACAAACAAGCACTACCTGAGTATTGTTGTTGAACACGTCAATCCCTTTATTTCCATGGTGTACCATCTTCTGATGGCTACTTCCAGCAGGATAGCACACCATGTCACAAAGCTCAAATCATCTCAAACTGGTTTCTTGAACATGATGAGTTCACTATAGTCAAATGGCCTTCACTGTCACCAGACTTCAATCCAATAGAGCAACTTTGGGATGTGGTGGAATGGCTGATTTGCATCATGGATGTGCAGCTGACAAATCTGTAGCAACTGCGTGATGCTATCCTGTCAAAAAAATATCTGAGGAATGTTTCCAGCACCTTGTTGAATCTATGCCATGAAGAATTAAAGGTGCTACAGAGGATCTTTTCATCGACTGAGAAACCAAAGACTGTTAGTGAGTTTTTGAAATGAGCGCATGCGTAAGAACAACCCCCCCTCCTTCACAGCTCATTTCAAAGGAACGCCTCCCAAAACTCGCGCACGAGTATTGGAACACGAGTGTTTGCCACTGGCATTCGCTGTATCGTGTTAGTGGATTCATTATGTTGGACTCACCGCAGGTAACTCATAATCTGCAGTTGTTACTCCTGTCTCCTGACAAAAACATTGCATGCAGCGGCTGTGGAGTGTGGAAAGTTACTGGAGCGCGCAGCCGCGCTCGTCTCTCACAAGGAACGTAATGGCAGTGATTGACAAGCCAGAGGGCCAATCGTTTACACGATGATCACGTTAACGATTGGCTGATGTTTTTAAGGCCCTACCTCGTGCACAGATGATGTATATTAATATTATTCCTTTCAGTGCACCTAATAAATAGTCTTTTATCAGTTAGTAAAGACAGTTTCAAGTAATATTACAAAAATGTATAAAACAAAACATCCTCTGTAGCACCTTTAAGGCAGTTGTGAAGGCAAAAGTGGCGTCCAACCCAGTTCTAGCAACCCCCCCCCCCCCCCCCCCCCTTCAAATAGGCCTATTTTGTGTTTAGTATGCCTGCTGAGTATCACACACAATGAGTTTTTGACACTTTGGTGCACTTCAGAGTCAGTTACTGATTCTTCAGATATTCAGAGCACATATATCCTCTCGAGCCACATATATCAAAATCACAGGAAATTATTAGATAGTATCCTGTGGTAAATAGTTTGCTTTGGTTTTGCTTCGCTTGTGCTTAGGCTGTGGCAGCCCGAAGTGTATTTCCCAAAGGAGGAATGATCAAAGCAGACTCCTTTAGGATGCAGTTTAAAGAGTTAGCATGGGTTTTTATAATTGATTGATATTATGCATAAGACTGAAATTATGACAGATTTTTCTATTTTAGGTGGTCCCTTTTAAAAAGTAAAAAAAAAAAAAAAAAAAAGTACGATATGGCCTTTTAAGCCACTTTAATAATGCATATGTGTAGCAGTGCAGGGATCCCACCTCATTTCTTGATGTCAGATTGAGGTGAATTAATCTTGCCCCTGGCCGAACGGTCAAACGCTGAGGATGGTGTAGCTAATGCGCCTGGCGCTGCTCTGCTGGTTTCAGCCATCTCTCTGAGGGAAATCTACAGGACAATGAACAAAGATTGAGAACGTGAGACAGGAGGAGAGGGTTACAGAGATGGAGTGAGGTGAAAAACACCTACAAATGTGTTCAATGTGATAGAGAAAGACGTGGCGAGGGAAACGGAGTGATAGCGATAAAGAAATTCTTCTGCTGCGGCAGTGTGTGAAGGCTTGGGCTGCCTGTTGTGGAGAATGTTAATGGAACAGCAGCTCCGTTGCAGGGATTTTCCACTCAACCCCTGAGAGAGCTGTCTGACAGGAGAGCTAACAAACAAACAAACACACACCCGCAGAAATCACACTCAAATTACAACCAGGGGAGCTCCTCGTAAACGGCACACGGAGAGACACAAATACATTTGTGCGGTATGCGAATGAATACAAAATGCGCCAATATGCTAGCTCAGGAGATAACTGTTCGGATTAAACGCCCTCAAGGTGAATAAACAACTTTGAACGTTGAATTTCATGTCGTTGATTGACAGGAATATTGCGTAGAACAGAAACCCAGAAGGGGAATTTATTTAGGCATACAGATTAATTACATTTGCCATTCAAAGGCCTTTTATGCTATGAAATGACAGGTATTATAAGTGATGAAATATTCATTATATTCTACTAAAACGTACGTGCATGGTAGCTCACTGTATTTATGTTTGCAAATGGATCGCTAGTTAGGCCTAGATAAATTAAACAAACCCCACATTCCTGTCATGTCAAAATATTTGAAGGTGGCAAATGAAAACGAGTAGGATAAACCCTGTGACGTGACACCGCTGCGGCACAATTGAATGAACAACTAAATAAACATCAGGCCGATGCAGTTTTTTGCAATTAAACACCAGGTTGAAGATGAAATCTGCAGCAGCACCGCTAAAGAAACACTCACAGAATCCTAATTATAGAACAGCGCAAGATCTGCTGGCGTATCACGTAACTGGTGGCTGCGCTGATACGGATTTGCTGAACTACTTGCGTTCATAAATGTTGCATGCAAATGAACACTGTTATTTTGGGATATCACGTTTTTAATATGGATGTTAATTGGAAGGCTTTCTAGAGCCCAAAGGCGATTGGAGTGATTGATGCATGGCAGGTTTCTGGTGTTGAGACTGAGAGGCCAAGCCTTAAACCGTGGTCACATTTCATATTCATTCTCACTCATTCATTTTCATTTTAAACGCACATTGACACTGGGAACTGGAAGTCTGTAATGTTTGGAAGCGTTGCAGTCCGAAGTAGGCCTAATTTTGCAAGCTTAAAGCCTTGCGTGATCACAGCTTAAAGGGATAGTTCACCCAAAAATGAAAGTTCTGTCATTAATTACTCACCCTCATGCCTTTCCAAACCTGTGAGACTTTTGTTCATCTTAGGAACACAAATGAAGATCTTTTTGATGAAATCTGAGAGCTTTTTGTTCTTGCATGTCAATTAGGTTTGGTTGAGCTTTTGTTTATGTTCGCTGATTCGTGTTTATATGTGAATAACAGCCTAAATTAAATCTGTTCATCATATACAGTGATCAAGTCTCTCCAGAAAATTTGGACTAAAACGCTCAATCTCTTTATGAACTTTTTGAAGCGTCAAAGTGTCAGTTGCGTAGGAGGGACAGAAAGCTCTCAGATCTTAATGTGTTACTGTTACGAAAGGAGACTCAGGCAGGGGATCCAAATGCAGCGTTTTATTAGAAGTGAGCGTGGTCGTACAGGCAGGGTCAAACAGGAACAAACAGGAGCAATAAGGAACAGGCAGAGTCGTAGTCAGGGTACAGGCAAGGATCGAGGCAGGCAGCAATGGGTCGTAAAACAGGAATCAGGCAAGATGAATCACAAATAGACAAACAGGATACAAGGTAATGCTCAGAAATGTAACACGAGTGAAAACAAGACTTCGCGGTGAGGTGGTGTGAGTGAAAGTCCTTTATAGTCCTGTTAACAAGCTGCAGCTGGGTGTGGTGATTAGTGAGGAGTGTGTGCATGGCTGTATGTGGCGACAGGTGATAGGTGGAGTGAGTGCATGTGATTGACAGGGAGGATTATGGGAAATGGAGTCCGGAGTGAACAGGAACAGACTGTGATCGTGACAGTTACAAATATGAATGAAAGGCTTATGGGTTTGGAATGACATGAGGGTGAGTAATTAATGACAGAATTTTCATTTCTGGGTGAACTAACCCTTTCACAGCCTTGAGTAAACTTACATAAATAAATAAACTCTTTGTTTCCCTTCAAATTTGGAATCTTTAAAGAAAATGCTTTTGAAAGAAGTCTCTTATGCTGACTGAGAGCATTTATTTGGTAAAAATATATATATATATATATATATATATATAATATATATATATATATATATATATATATATATTTAAATGTAATACAATAATATCATTTTAATATTACAATAATGTTATGAAATATTAAAATAACTTCTGTTTTAACATATTTTAACATTTATTCTTGTGATGGCAGCAAATCTTTATTAACATTATAAAAGTTTAATCAATAATGTGTATATAGTTCTATAAACAATTTTAAATATATTTTGAAGATCAAATGCTAATAATATCACCTGCAGTAAATTGTAACAAGATAGAATAGGCAGGCATCAGATGGCATCAATATAAAGTGCTTCACACTTTTGTCTAGTTCACATTTATTAATGTTCTTAGTAAAAAAGGAAAATAACGGAGAATGATGAATAAATTATGACAGGTGGATTTCCCTCAAATGTCTGGAAAGAAATGAAAGTCAGAAATATAATGAGAACTGATTTCCTCAGAGACTTTAATATTTTACAAGACATTCTGAAGGTTAAATGAGGTCTCTCTTGTGTTTTGCAAATTCTAGCCAAACTGTCCATACGCCTTTGAGAGATCCTATGGGTGCAGTTCTTCAGTCATAAGATTCTTCATCGAGATCTGAACCGATTCTTCCCTCCTCTCCAGAACTGCTCAGTTCTGACTAGGGGTAGGCGAGATACTGATAGACACAAATAATCTTTTAAAAAATTTGTAGAGATTTTGGACCGCCTCTATTGCGGTTAGGCTTGCGTGATGTTTTTGTGCTGCAGTCATGAAAGCGTATCACTTGAAAGCTTTTTTAAGCATTGTGGTTTAAGTGAAACTGCTGAAGCGCAGTAAGCAGAGGAAGACAACATTACGCTATACTGAACTGATTTCCTTTTACTGCCTAATTGGGCTTGAGCGTTAAATACACATAATTTTGTGTCAAAATTACTTTGTAAGTAAACACTGTCATTTAGTTTATTTATTAAAGTAGAACGTAGTGTAAACGATGCATTTGTGTAAAAAAAATAAATAAAATAATCAATATTTAACAAGTTATGAAGTAAAAAATCTAGCTTCCACCAGACCGCCTTCCGTATTCTATGTACGAAGAAAGTGTAAAACTCTTGATGTTCAAAAAGCTTACGCTACGTTCCACACCTTTCCTCCCTTCCGACCTCTTTGGAGCAGACGTCACAATTACGTCACATGCAGCTGCGCGCGCATAGTGGTTGCAGAAAAATAGCGGTAGCAATTGGAGGAAAATTTGCAAAATCCACAGAATAAGAGAAAAACGTTTTGTTGTGCCTCTGGATGTTGGAATCGGAATGCAAAAAGAAAACCATCATTGAAATCGTCCTTTGAAGCTAAACGGAGACGTTTCACAGACTGGACTGATGACACCTGCAAGGATTAGTCTACTATTAAAGCAGGAATTTGATGTAAACAGTAAGTCTACATAATATTAACATATGAAGAGTTTGGTTCCAAAACGCTATAAATCCATTTTGATTAATTTGAGTAAAAAGGTGTTTTCTTTACCAAGAAACTGGCAAAATGAAAACCACTCTTTTCTGTTTCAAACTTTCACATAGCATCTTTTGGTTATAAAAACATTAAAAATTCAAATCTAGATTTTGATTTTCAAAGGTTTATTATAAAAATTTATTATTTTTTCCCCAAAATGCAATAAATGCATGACACGTTTTTTTGTTTTGATTTTTTTTTTTTTCAAAATGCACTTAATCCATCAATATAAAAGTTATTTTTCATATTGAAAGTAAGTTAATTCACATATATGACAGCCTCTGAACTTTGTCAATACTAATCGTATGTACATGCATTTGACTAAAAATACATTCATTCGTCGCTCCCAAAATGAATTCAACGAGTCATCTTGTTAATCTTATAAATGAATTATGTCTCTGTTTGTCATTACCGATCAAGGCGTATCTGGCGTCACCGCATGGTTAAAATAAACAGTTCAGTTTAGGGAGCGTGATAGAAGTTTGATGCTGTCGTGAAACAAGCAACAGCCGGCATTTTTCCTCCTCCCGACTCGAGTGCCTCGCCTTCTTAATCTCCTCACGTAAATGATTTCGATGGCTTGCGTTTCTTCCCCACCGCAGAAAGCACCACAGGTTCAGCAATGTTCATCGAAATTATTCATTTTTCTGTTTTTGTTGATCACAAAGTACAAAGTAGATAAAGGATGCGGGGTGTATTCAGAGCGCCGCCATTACTGTTTACAGTGCATGGAATGGTGCGCTGTGATTGGTTGAGCGGATATATCGCGTTCTGCAGAGAAGGGAGACTGGCGTTTGTCGCGTTTTGGAAAGAAAGGGAGAAAACATGACAGAATAACACAACGGATATCGCATTTTGCGCAAAATTAATAAATGACTTTTCAATACCGACCAGATACAATACTGATTTTGGCGGAAACTCAAATTTTTTGAAAATGGCGTTTATCGCGTTTTGGAACCAAACTCTTCATATGCAGTTCAGAGGACATACATACATAGCAGTTACAGCATGAAATAATATTTAAACCTATAACATTTTACGTAGATAAGTGTTAAACATAGTCTATCAAATTTTTATTTGACTTTTTTTCTTGCATTTGCGTGTTTATGACTCCCAGTTCGGCCATTATAACTCGCAATTGTGAGTTTGTTTCACAATTCTGAGGGGAAAAAAGTCAGAATTGCGGGATAAATTGCAATTCAGAAAAGACAGGATAACGAGTATATCTCACAATTCTGTTTTTCTTTGTAAGAAATGTGAGATATAAACTCAGGTTTGCGAGAAATAAAAGTCAGAATTGTGAGATATAAACTCGAATTTTTTTTTTTTTTTATTCTTTTATTTCGTGGCTTCCATAGACTGCTACTGCTCAACTGTCATTTTCTGCAACCAGGTAGGCTCCGCCCATAAAAAAACATCATCACTGTTTGCAAACACCAAATTGGTCTATTCAACTTACGAAAAAAGTGTAACTGATGTGACGCCAGTTTACACTTTCTTTTAATACAGAAGGCGGTGTAGGAAGGCAGTGTGCAAAATAATCAAAATATTGAGAAAATCGCCTTTAAAGTTGTCCAAATGAAGTCCTTAGCAATGAACATCCACTCACAAAAATAAAATAATATCTTCATAGATCATGACCTTTACTTAATATTCTAATGATTTTTGGCAAAATTGATAATTTTGACGCATACAATGACTGGTTTTGTAGTCCAGGGTCACATATTTTGTTATCGACTCATATCATGATATAAAAATTTGGTCATGTCATTCACCACTAGTTCCGACTGTCCCAAACAATGTTCTCAGAAGCCCTGGACCACATTAAACGTGACAGTGGCTAAATTGTCTCTGTGCTGCAGCAGTGCAGGCTGTCAAAATGATTCGGTGGGTGGATTTTGCAGGGTTGACTTCAGAAATATTGCTATTCAAATCACATATCCTGGAGTCCCCATTGGAATGTGGCTATGACTTGTGGTTTAAATAGAATTGAATTCAGAACTTTTATAGAATTCCTTGTGACACGACTGGTGTGATTAGAAACTTCTAGAATGAGGATGATACTGCATATGAGACATTAAAATAATGGTTGTGCTCGAAAGAGGCTGAGCATGCATTGGCGGTGTGTGGCATAATCCAGGCGGTGAATTGCTTTAGTGAAATATAGTGAACCCTCTGGCTTTAAAGCCAATGACAGGCGCAGTTGCTGTAGTGACAATTTTAAAATTGTCCTCTCTTTTCTCTAGCTCATTTCCATCTAGATTTGGGCTTTGATTCTTGCTTTTCCCCCCACTGAAGCCCCAATTATAAGGTTAGTCATAGTTTCTTGCTCAAAAACCATTTATGTTTTTGTTTTGCATGACCATTTCCTACTCTCTCTCTCTCTCTCTCTTTCTGAGAATTAATGCCTGTTTAATCGTAAGAGTCAGTGAATTTAGTTTTTAATTTTATTTTATTCAATGAGTCATTTTTCAAACAACCCAAACAGAGTGAGTCTAACTGATTCCTATAGACCCCTTAAAAGTTTGTAAACATTGCAACGTTTCCTGGTGGGCGGGGCTTAGCTGGAGGCAAAAAGAGACGCTGGACTCAATGTTGACAAGCGTAAGCTAGCATGTTTTAGGAGGGATTTATTAAACATAGATGCAGAAGAAGGTTCAGAACTGTCATAATATGTACAGTCACCGACTCTGCGGGACAGTGACAGCTATTTTTGTAAATTAACTTAAGTTTTGGATATTTCCTAGACAACATATGAATTACTTTCAGGTGGTTCGGGGAATTTTGTCAAGGCTTATTGTCTAATGTAACCTAACGCTGGGCTAACTATGATTATGGCTAGCAATGTGGATTATTTTAAGAGACCATTCAAAGGATGGCACACACATCTATCGCTGTATGTTTGTTTAACATTTAAGCTAGCTTGTGTGCTGAAAGTTGGCAACTTTTCACCTATAAAACAGAAACTTGCTGATTTGTACTAGATAAAAATCAACACACCATTACATATGCGTCGATTAATTTACCTGATATGAAGTGTGCACTGCAAACACGAGTATTATTTATGATTGTCTCCATCCAGTCTGTACGCCGTATTGCTTTCAACCACAATTATCTTTTTGATTTCTGTGAAGGAATGTCTGCCGGGATCTGGTAAAACTTTAGTTTTGAACCAAAAGTCCTGTTCCTTCTATTCTGACAGCCAAAAACACAACAAGACGACATTTTAAAGTCAAAACCTCAAACTTTTAGCGCGCCTGCTATGAGTTCTTATTTATGTTTTGCCTCCAGCTAGAGCGGTGACATCACAGTGACGTAGGCGATTAATGGGTCTATACAAATGACTCTTAAGAGATGGTTCTTTTATAGTGAATCAAAACAATATAGTGTGGCCAGTGTAGTCCAACACACAATACTTGAATTAAAGGTGCCATCGAATTGAAAATTGAATTTACCTCGGCATAGTTAAATAACAAGAGTTCAGTACATGGAAATGACATACAGTGAGTCTCAAACTCCATTGTTTCCTCCTTCTTATGTAAATCTCATTTGTTTAAAAGACTTCTGAAGAACAGGCGAATCTCAACATAACACCGACTGTTACGTAACAGTCGGGGTGTACGCCCCCAATATTTGTATATGCCAACCCATGTTCCCAACATTATGAAAGGCATTAGACAAGGGCAGCCAGTAACATCTGGATCTGTGCACAGCCGAATCATCAGCAAGCAAGGACAATAGCGAAAAATGGCAGATGGAGCAATAGTAACTGACAGGATCCATCATTTCATGATATTTTTAGTGATATTTGTAAATTGTCTTTCTAAATGTTTCGTTAGCATGTTGCTAATGTACTGTTAAATGTGGTTAAAGTTACCATCGTTTATTACTGTATTCACGGAGACAAGAGCGTCTCTATTTTCATTTTTAAACACTTGCAGTCTGTATAATTCATAAACAACTTCATTCTTTATAAATCTCTCCAACAGTGTGTAATGTTAGCATTAGCCATGGAGCACTATCAAACTAATTAAATGTAAACATCCAAATAAATACCATACTTATGCGATTAGACATATTGCATGACAGACACTTTGTAAAGATCCATTTTTGAGGGTTATATTAGCTGTGTAAACTTTGTTTATGCAGTGATAGAGTCGAGAGCTCGAGAGGGGGCTGAACGTTCTAATCACACCGGTATGATCTAGGCGTTAAAGGGTTAAGTACTCACCCTCAGGTTGTTCCACACCTGTACGACCTTTGTTCATCTTTGGAACACAAATTAATATATTTTTTATGAAATCCAAGAGGTAATTGTCAAATAAAGTTATTTTTGTTTTATTTTTGCGCACATTGTATTCTTATCGCTTCATAAAATTAAGGTTGATCCACTGTAGTCACATGGACCATTTTAACTATGTTTTTACTATTTTTCTGGACCTTGAATGTGGTTAATTATTTTTAGGGGATCAGAAACCTCTTGGATTTCATCAAAAATATTTTAATTTGTGTTCTGAAGATGAACAAAGGTCTTATGGGTGTGGAATGACATGAGGGTGAGTAATAAATGACAGAAATTTCATCTAAATGTCACACACTGTGAACAGCGTTGGGATGTTTGTTAAAAGTATATCGCTGCAAAGGTGTTTTTACTTCTAAGCAAAGAACAAAAAAGAAGAACTTTGCTGTGAGCATATCGGGGCATTGAATCAATTACATTCAGTCTCTTATACGTATATGTGCATGAGTGTGAGCACCAACAGCAAGTTGCCAGCTGCAGTTCACTTAATGGCCACCGGTGTCAGTAATAACAAGTGTTTCTAAATTCTACATAAAGCCCCTTTAAAGGGTTAGTTCACCCAAAAATGAAAATTATCCCATGATTTTCTCACCCTCAAGCCATCCTAGGTGTATATGACTATCTTCTTTCAGACAGACAATCAGAGTTATATTAAAAAAAATATCTTCCCAGCTTTATAATGGTAGTGAATGGGGCTCGAGATTTTGAAACCCAAAAAACTGCATCCATACTTCATAAAAGTAATCCATACGGCTCCAGGGGGTTAATAAAGGCCTTCTGAATCGAAGTGATGGGTTTTTGATCAATAAAAAAAAATATATATATATATAACTATAAGAACTGTCTTCCGGCAATGGCCGATGGTGAGCCAAGTTCAGGCTGAAGAGTGACCTCTGTCACATGGAACAGAACATGGAAGTGCAGAGGAGAGAGCAAAACAAATCTATAACGAGAATTTTTAAAGAGAAAGAGAATTAGGAAGAGGAGGAGAGGAGCTTGAGTTTGTTGGCCAGCCATATCTGTTTGAACTGCGAGAGGCATCTACTCTCACCTAAGCTTATGCTACTCCTAGATCTTATGTCATACGTCAGGTCAGAGGTCACTCTTCCGCCAGAACTCGACTTGTGTATGGCCGTTGCCGGAAGCCAGTTATTATAGTTTATAAAGTTTTAAATATGGATATTTTCTTACAAAAATGCATCGCTTTGATTTAGAAGGCCTTTATTAACCCCCTGGAGCTGTATGGATTACTTATATGATGGATGGATGCGCTTTTTTGGCCTTCAAAATCTCAAGCCCCATTCGCTTTCATTATAAAGCTTGGAAGAGCCAGAATATTATAATATAACTCTGGCTGTGTTTGTCTAAAAGAAGAAAGTCATATACACCTAGAATGGAGTGAGGGTGAGTAAATCATGGGATAATTTTTATTTTTGGGCGAACTATCCCTTTAAGACCAATTATCAAATTGCATTAATTTCATTCATAATATTATCATTCTTTAAATTTCAATTACAGAAATGATTTCATTATTTGGCAATGGAATTACACCCCCCCCCTTTTTTTTTAATTTCCATAATTAGTTTGGATGGACTAAAAAAACAGCGAATGCAATCTTATTTTCTATTACATGACCCCTGGCCTCAATGTAAGTACAGTATCTCAGTCCTCATCCTCATCTCCAAACTCTCTTTCTCAAAGTCACTGGGCATCAGCGCCACATCGAGCATGTGAACAGCTGTTAATGAGCAAGTGCAGCACCTGTTGGGGGCGTCGCCACATCACCCCGGCATGGCTCTCATCAGGAGTGACACTTCAGCCGGCCTGTGAAGTGTCTCGTTAGCGACGGGTCAAAATGCCATGTGTCATTCAGCCTGTCTCACCTGCCGATGCCCAAACTAATGTCCTTGTTGGCATCATGCCGCAGTGCCTACCCCTCTCCCCTCTCCTTTCGCAGCATCTGTTGCCATTGGGTTATAAATACAGCTACAGGCTTTGATGGGCTTAGCAGAAATGCAGCTTTGTATCAGGGCATCTTGGAGATAACAGATCTGACTACACCTGGACAGGTGGGATTTTGTGACACCCCCATGCCACCTTTACGCCAACCTGTTTGATAAGTCTATCTAGCCTCTCCACGCTCAGCAGATCAATATGAAGGTTTTAGCAGGCGGTTTGGGATTGAATGGAGTGTTCATTGCTGTCTGAAGTCTCTTTATATTCCAGCTGTGTTCTGGATAGGATAAAGACGCTCTCTTAATGAGGGATCGAGGTTGATGCATCAGGAATCTCTACCGCTTAAAGAAGAAAAAAAGGCGGAGCTGATTACCAGTCACGCCAGAGAGCGAGGCTGACAATCGCACGGTCTATATTTGATATCTCCTCATTACAGCACTATAGGATTATGAAATAGCGTGGCAATATTGAGCTGTGGTCTATAGATAGACGATCAAATGCAGGATCCACAGGTACAGTTCCCAAATTAACTACAGTTGAGCTGTTCTGTCTGTCTATAAGCTATTGATTTCAGATGAAGGTTATGAAGGGTGTTTTGCACTGCGCTGAAAAGAAGTTTTGACATTCATGTCAGAGAAAACAAGATACTTGTGTTTTTTGCCCTGTGGTTCATGAACCATACAGTGGTCACAAATACATTTGGACACTTAAGACATGTTTAAAGGTATTGTTCACCCCAAAACAAAAATCTCCCTGAAGTCGTTGCAAACCAGTGACTTTCTTTCATGGCAAACGAAGAAATTTTGAAGAATGTTTCTGGTTACTTTTACAAGCAATTACGATACATTTCAATCGTCAAAAAGTATCAAAAGTTCCAAAAGTCTGTTTCTCATCTCTTTCAAAGCTATACTATGGCTTAAAAAGGCTTTACATATTGTGCACAAGGCAAATTGACAACTGCTACAATTTTTTGAAGGGGCTAGTTCACCCAAAAATGAAAATTCTGTCAGTAAGTAATCTGTCAGATCTTTTCAATGAAATCTGAGCAATTTCGGTACCTCCATAGACAGATACACAACTAGTACTTTAAAGCTTTAAAAAGTTCATAAAGAGATCGTAAAACTCATTGAATTGAGCGGTTTAGTCCAAATTGTCTGAAGAGACTTTTATATGATGAACAGATTGAATTTAGGCAAAAAAAAAAAAAAAAAAAAAAATTACTAACAGTAAAAGTTAAAATACAGTAAAAAATATTGTCAAATATTTTGATAGAAAATAACACTTCTTTTTTTAAATTTATTTTTAAGAGTAATTTATTTCTGTGATGACAAAGCTGAACATTATTCAGCATCATTACTCCAGTCTTCAGTGTCACATGATCCTTCAAAAATCATTCTATGCTGATTTGCTGCTCAAGAAACATTTCTAATTATTATCAATGTTGAAATCACCTGTGCTGCTTAATATATTTGTGAAAACTGTGATATATATATATATATATTTTAGAATGTTAAAGGTGCCCTAGAACTCTTTTTTACAAGATGTAATATAAGTCTAAGGTGTCCCCTGAATGTGTCTGTGAAGTTTCAGCTCAAAATACCCCATAGATTTTTTTAATTCATTTTTTTAACTGCATACCTGTATTTTGGGGCATCATTATAAATGAGCCGATTCAGGGCTACAGGCCCTTTAATTCTCGTACTCCACGCCCACGGAGCTCACTCTTGCCTTGAACGGCTAATGCTACACTGTTGGAGAGATTTATAAAGAATGAAGTTGTGTTTATGAATTATACAGACAGCAAGTGTTTAAAAATGAAAATAGCGATGGCTCTTGTCTCAGTGAATACAGTAATAAACGATGGTAACTTTAACCACATTTAACAGTACATTAGCAACATGCTAATGAAACATTTAGAAAGACAATTTACAAATATCACTAAAAATATCATGTTATCATGGATCATGTCAGTTATTATTGCTCCATCTGCCATTTTTCACTATTGTTCTTGCTTGCTTACCTAGTCTGTTGATTCAGCTGTGCACAGCTCCAGACGTTAATACTGGCTGCCCTTGTCTAATGCCTTGAATATGGGCTGGCATATGCAAATATTGGGGTCGTACATATTAATGATCCCAACTGTTACGTAACATGTTGAGATTCGCCTGTTCTTCGGAGGTCTTTTAAACAAATGAGATATAAGGAGGAGGAAACAATGGAGTTTGAACTCTTGTTATTCAACTATGCCAAGATAAATTCAATATTTAATTCTAGGGCACCTTTAAGTGATCAAATAGTGGATTTTGAATGCCACTTTGTCTAACAAACACTTTTGTCACCTCTTGAGGGAGTCACACTGTCCTTTGAAAGTCCTCGTCTTGAAATTATTAGCATCAATGACTCTCTGGAGCCTTCAGCACATTCCCAGGTTTTCACACCTTAAGGAACAGCAGCTGCACATGCCAGTGCATTGGGCGATTCTACACAGTTTTATTTGGCCCAGTGAATACACTGAGACACACACTCATTTAGATTTATTGCATCCTTCGCTGATTAATAACATTATGTTTTGACAATGACAATTATGTTAAGACAATGTAAGATCGCAGAGATAATATTTGAGTAACATTATCACAAACATACACACACACTAGACAAATTCCACATAAAGCTCTCTCTCTCACACACACACAAACTTTATTTATTTATTTTTACATTTTCTTTCTAGAAGAATCAGAGATGCTCCTTTGTAAAGCATGAGACAGATCCTTTCTCTGTGAAGTCATCATTAAATGGTAATCCATTTCTGTTTGATGAGAATTGTCCAATAGGAATCATTCACCTGCTGTTAGTCAAACTCACTTGAGGATATTTGGAAAAAGACAAACTCAAATAGATAAGATTTCAAGAGAATGTGCTGAAATCTTTAGACGAACATCAGCTTTTAAAGTACTGCACTTTCTTTCTATGACATAAATCTGTGTGGTTTGAATAAACCATTTACTTTTTTTTTACATACAATATTGTTTGAAAGTCAGTAAGATTTCATTTTTTTTTTTCTGAAAGAAATTAACACTTTCAATCAGCAAAGATTCATTAAATTGATCAAACATAACATAAATGCTGTTCTTTTGAACTTTCTATTCATGAAAAAATGGTTTCTGCTAAAAATTTCCGCAACATTGATAATAATAAGAAATGTTTCTTGAGCAGCAAATCAGTATATTACAATGATTTCTGAAGGATCATGTGACACTGCAGACTGGAGTAATGATGCTGAAAATGCAGCTTTGTGATTACAGGAATAAATTACATTTTAAAATATATTCAAATAGAAAATAGTTATTTTAAATTGCAATAATACTTTACAATAAATATTACTGATGCCAAGCTGTTGAATTTTAGTGTATAGGAGGCTATAGTTGTCAACATACAAGACCACTGCCAGAGAAAACAAGCCTTGTGACAACTAGCCCCTGTCTATGTATCTATAAAGGATGTTTTGTTGCAGATAACAGAATTAGCTCTCAATTATCTGGAACTGGATGCTAGAAAAATACTCAAGGCTTGTGTCTGAGAGAGAAAATGGTACGTCAAAGGTTCTCCTTTGATGGTTTATTTTTCTGCACTTTTCTCCTTTTACAGTTCTCTCTAAACACACAGTCGTGACACCTTTACAAATTAACAGAGCACTTTTGTTCTGTCTCTGGCTCTCTCTTCTATCTCTATTAGTTCTGTTAGATGGATGTGTTTGCAGTCTTGCCATTCTTTTTTTCCTCCCATAAATCAAGAATAAAAAAAAATGTTCAAAAGTTTCAAATCTTCCTAGAAACTTCAAGATAAGGTGACTGTTAAAGTGTTTGTCGTATACTGTCTGTCTCTTTGGACCGTAGAGCCACGATGAAATACAAAATGCAGTATTCAGTCAATACAGAATGTTCTGACCTCAGGGTCAAACATTCACATACTAACTTTAGTCTTTGTACTTATTGTTCTCACTTGTAAATTGTGCTGTGGATTGAATCATGAATTACCAAATTAACCTGTAGAACATTTGCTTCAGAATCAATAAATGCTACTAACTTAATGTTATTTCGTTTGCACATGGATTCAGGTAATTGTGGTGGCGTAACCAAAGGGTTCGGTGTTGCTAATAACAAGGGTTTCCCTTTAGAAGAAAAATGGCAGGAGAGTATCTTTTTGTTACGGTGGTATCCCCAGAGAAGACGAGGAAGACAGGAGTAGGAACAATAACGTAGTTTAATTACATAAAGTAGTCAGGATACACATAGAAACACGTAACATACAACAATACCGGACACTGGACTGAAGACAGGGAGGAACTTAAGTACACACACTAACTAGAAACAGCTGGGGATGAAATCAGTGTCCATGGTGAATAATGAGTGGCGGGAGCAAATCACAAAGGAACACGTGACAGTCAAACAACCTGGACGAGACGGTGAACGTAACACTTTTACCTTTTCATGTGCACATACTGAACATTATCCTGTTCATAGACATCTCTAATGTACGGGATGTGCTGTAAAGCTGAATTAGAAACAGTTTTCATTTTTGCGTGAACTGTCAGTTCCAGAATAAGGTTGTTGAGTTGAAATTATTAATTCGAAGTTTGATCAAGAGAAAATGACGCCATTAAGAATTACATTTACAAATGTACGGTAACTCCATATATGAGAATTAGAGTACCAGTGAATTTCTTTGTGGGTGTAACGACAATCTCTCTAGAGCCTTTTACCTTTGATTGGATCATGCAGTGGGTGTTAAACTGCAAAGACATTAGTGAACAAGCAAGATGACAATTTTCCCTCAAACATGCAATGTTCCATTATTAGATAGTTGTGTGTGTGGCAATAAGCCTAATCATTTAGAGTCATTTATAGCAACAATCATATCTTTATGATTTCGCTGGGAGAATGAATTAGACACTGTTGCCTAGGAATGGGCCTTTGCTAACTAATTTTGAATTCGATTTAGACAACTTTTATTGTTATTTTTCTGTATTAAAGGGGACCTATTATGCAAAATTGACTTTTGCATGGTGTTTGGACATAAATGTGTGTTGGCAGTGTGTGTACACAACCACCCTATAGTGATAAAAATCCACCCACTCCTTTTTTTTTTTTAATCCCCATAAATCATAAGCAGTGTCTCAGAACAAGCGTTTCCAGATCCCTGGCAGTGTGACGTAACAAAAGCCACAGGCCCCGCCCATTTTGAGAGACACTTGAACATAGACCCGCCCTGAGCGCGTTGTTTACAGCGAGTCCACCATTGCTGCACTGACGAGAATGTCTCCCAAGCATTTAGTGTTTGGTGTTCTGTAGCTGCAGCTCACAAGTCCGGCATCGTCCATGACTTCAAAGTACAGGCGGAGATAGCAGCGTTGCCTAGCTACTTCCTATGACAAGACCCCTGTTCCAAGATGGCGGCGGTTTTGACGCATGCTTAGAACCCCAAGGCGACATCTAGTGTATATATCTATGGGCCGATCGCAGCAGCTCATTGGCATTTAAAGGGACCACACTAAATGGGCTTGTTTTCGCTCAACCACTAAAAGTAGCAATTTTAACATGCTATAAAAATTTTGAGCTAAAACTTCACATACACAGTCTGGGAACATCAGAGACTAATTTTACATTTTGTTAAATAGGGTCCCCTTTAAATAAAATATACAAATTGATAGTTTACATTTCTCCATTTGACCGTGAGCTTGTGACAATGCATTCTAAAATTGCCCTACATGTGAAACATACATACATGTGATCTTGCATTAGAAATTGTCCAAAATGAGGTACTTTAGCAGATATTTCTACTAAAAATATTTTACCATTTTCAACAGCCTCAACAGCAGAATTGTGTCTATAAAATGCTGTCTATAGGCAGCTCACTACACTCTAAAAAATGCTGGGTTAAAAACAACCCAAGTTAGGTCCAAAATGGACAAACCCAGCAATTGAGTTGTTTTAACCCAGCAGTTTGCACAACATGCTGAACAGTTTTATTTAACCCAATTATTGTTTAAAAAACATAATATGGCATCAACCCAACTTGTTTTTAACCCAGTATGTTTTTAGAGTGTGGGTTTTGGAACAAAGTTATCACCTCTTATATCAAATGAAAGTTTCTCTTGTCAGTAGCAGTAAAAAATCCATTACACACTGACAAGAAAAGGTTACCTTGATCTAGCTCATGGAAGCAATCAATTGGCATTAACACAGCGATCAATGCCAATGCAAACAAAGCCATTGTCACCAATTTAAAAGAAAGATCAAATGATGACAAATTTGGATTTAATCACTATTCAAACAGCTCATTTATTAATAAACCTGGTTAATGCATGCCATTATTTGAATGCAATCTGATGCAGTAAAGTAAGTAAGTGCTGGTGTTATTGATGTAGCCACACAGACACTATCTTCACTCAATCCCCTTGAGACACCAGATGACAATGTTCCCAGTGGTCTTGCAGTATATGTTTGCAGTGTATTGCATGTAGTTACCCTCGTCCTGTTTTACAGCAGTTTTGTAAAAATGAGCAGCACCTCCAAAAGCGGTTTGTTTTTGTGAGTGTATTACAAGAGCACTATCTACAGGAAACAGATCTTTTGGATCTCAATTTGTTTCACCCTCAGACAACCTCACTAATTGACTTGGTGGACATACATCAAAAATTCTGATCCATTTCCAATAACTGATCTGAAGATATGGGTGATTAAATGTAGCGGCCCATAACCAGAATAACCAAATAAATTAGTGCTGTCAAATCAATTAATCACGATTAATTGCATCTTACATAAAAGTTTGTCTGTGTGTATTTACAAACTTTTATGTTAGATGCGATTAATCGCGATTCGTTGATTTGACAGCACTAAAATAAATCACTATTGAAATAGACAAATAAATAGATGTATTTAAAATGGTTTATTTAATTCTAAACATATAGATAAATGTAAAAATAAAAAAATAAATATTTTAAATGCATTTAATAGCATTTTAAAAAGGAATTGCTTTTGTTAATCCATTTGATAATCGAGTTTAACTGTTCACACATGGAATATATTAAAAAGAGAAATTGGTCAATTCTTTAAAAAATTATATTTAATTTCGGAATTATATTTAATTTCATTGCATTTACATAACATTTAACAAACATTCCAAAAATTAATAAAATAATCAACTTTAAATATATCTATTCATGTGTCTATTTCAAAGGTGATTATTGATTTACATGTTTAGTTTTGAATTAATTTGATAATTTGATAATTCATTTGATAATTTAGTCATTATTTTCACCCATGTGAAAAAAGTAGGTTACACTTCCATAATGTAATTAAAGTTCTCTATTTCCACACACTAATTTTGTTCTTAATATAATAAAAAGGTGTAACAAGTGTACTCTACTCAACTCAAAAGTGTACTCAGCTGTGCTATTTTGAGACACCTACACTAAATAATAAATCTAAATGGTAGTGTGTATATGTGTATATAATATAATATAATATATAATATATATATATATATATATATATATATATATATATATATATATATATTAGGGCTGTCAAAATAACGTGTTAATTTCGATTAATCAATCTGAGAAAAAATAATGCAGATTAATCCACTCCGTATTGACCTTTGAACCTGGAGCCGTTCTAGCCACCATTCGACTGTAAAATGAAGGAGGGAGACGACTGGTGCTGCGCTGATGGACAGAACGAGCAGAGCTCCTCCCTCGTGCGCGCGAGCTCTCTTCAAAGTAAGCACCGTCTTTGCACTCTCTCTACCTCACACATAATAATCTAAATCAACTGACACAATGCTAAAAGTTCGTAAGACCGAATCCATGTTTCACAAGGCGCATTCGGAGAATGTTTTTCCTGAATAACCATTGGGTGTGAATAGTGCTCAAAAGAACGTCACCTCATCTTCTCTGACAGGCGCCCTGCACGTGCAGCTGACATAAACCACACTTTCAGTAAACAAAAAGAAAATCCTATCCAGTGGTGAAGTGTTTTCTGTGTTGACAAATCTTTTGCGATGTCCTAATAACAGTCGCGATTCGCAAGCAACGCGTCAATGTCCGCTAATGTCCAATTCGCGACCTAATGACTAATTTGAACAGATTCATTTTAATGAATCATGACAACAACTGATCTGTCCACACAGTCTATAATGAATCATTTACTCGAACAACTCTGAAATGAGAACATAAGTGTGCTTACCCCATTTAGCAAGAGTGGTTAGTAAATTTAGCCTTAATAATCCACAATATTTTCAGGTTATTTAAATGTCAATGTGTAGTAAATTAGGCCTACCTATAAAATCAGTTAGTTAAGACTGGAGTGAGGTGAAACCAGAACAAAGCAAGTTGTTGTTTGCTAGGTGCATTCAGTTGGATATGGTAGAAAATTATATTATTAGTTAATATAACTTCTAAATGCTACTTTTTAATACTTTTCAGGTTTAGCAGAAAAGCATCTTCTCTTACAAAGCTATAAAATGTATTTATAGCAAGAAAGAAAGAATTACAGTGAGAGTGACGGGTACTTTATTGTCAGTATCGGGCTAGCAGATCACGTGGGTTGGGCACTTTTTATTATTTGTGTGGATGACCATGTCTGTCACCACCGAAGACCATTTTTGACCCAAGAAAAACCCTGAAATATTTAACACTTTCACAGCAAAAATTATGTATGCGATTAATTTAGATTAATTAATCACAGAGTATGTAATTAATTAGATTAAATTTTTTAATCGATTGACAGCATATATATATAGATATATATATATATATATATATATATATATATATATATAGTATGTAGTATGTTAAAAGCACATTTTAGTTTATATTCATGTTATCTCAGAATAACACAGCTGAGTACAAATACAGTAACAAATGTATTGCTCATGGTTCGTTCATTCGTTAGTTAACTAATGTTTAACTAATGAACCTTATTGGAAAGTGTTACCAGATTATCTTAAGAAGTACTAAAGAAGTAGAAGTACAAAAATAGTGCACGGAAATAAAACACTTTAAGTACATTATGGAAGTGTACTTTTTTTTTCACCTGGGCACTTTTAGTCCACTATAAACCAACCCCCTTGTTTTCATATATATATTCACAGACCTACAAAGTCTGACAATGGAAAGCTGACAGGAAAATAGGCTGGACTCACGTCAAGCTTGCTTTATTTCCTTTACTGAGACTTCTGAAAGCATGATGATGTTTCTATATGTTTTGAAATAAACACTAAAACAAGATTTTACCCCATACTAAAATCCAGCATGGTGGTGGAATTGTGATTCTCTCCTTCACAGTTTTTCTTTAACGCTCAGAGCACAACATCATACCATGACAGCATCATTACCATCATTAAACACAACAGAGCATCCGTCTTGATCTTCTGTACTGTAGAAATTATCAACTGAGCATTTATGAGGTCAGCTGGATTTCTGAGCAGTAAATAACTTACTGAGATTAATTGCTGCTCGGTTTGGCTCACTACCAAGGGCACTATGGAGAACACGATTTCCCTTAAGGGTGTCACGGCTCTTGAATGTGTGTGTGTGGCTCTCAGCCAGAGGCAATGACTTTTGTCTGCAAGGAGATGCCTGTCAGACAATATTTTACCGCATGATCCATAGGGTTATTTACTTGAGAAGCCAAAAATGAGACATAATTCAAAAGCAGAATATAACACCCAACTAATCCACAGCACATTTATAAGCTTTAACAAGTTCCTCAGGGTTAAACATGCCTTTATCACGGTTCAACACATTTATACAGCTAATAGATAATTTTAATTGTTTGTGTTGCTGATACACATAGTATAGACAAAAAAAGTCTGTCTTCATTTACCCTCATGCCTTTCTAAATCCCTGTGCTGGTATTTTTCATGTGGAAAACAAAAATCATCAAAAGCTATCGAATGGCTTCAGCAGATTAGTACACAATTATTTATATAATATATATATATATATATATATATATATATATTATATATATTAACAGCTTGACAGCCTGTGGTCATGTTGTTTTCTGTGTCCTTTCTGCCTGCGCAAAAAAAAAAAAAAAAAAGTGAAATTATTGGTACCCTTGATAAATATGATCAACGATGACTATAAAAATAAATCTGCATTGTTTATCCTTTTGATCTTTAATTCATAAAATTTGCAAAAATCTAACCTTTCATTGAAAGAAAAGAATTTATGAAATAAACGTTTTTCTCCAAAACACTTTGGCCACAATTATTGGTGTCACGATCATAGCCTGCTCCTGTCAGTTCCCGGACTACACTTCCCACAATCCTCCCTGTCTGTCACATGTTCACGTCACACCAATCACCTGTTGCCACATCCACCCTAGCACACCACACTGATCACCACACCCAGCTGCAGCTTATAACCAGGACTATAAAGGACTGTCACACACACCACTTCACGGCGAAGTCTTGATCTTGCCCCGGCTGTCATTTCTGAGCGTTATTACCCTGTTGGATTACCTGTTACTGTCTTTGTTTGCCTAACGTTTCCTGACCCTTTGCTGCCTGCCCATCGACCCTGTGCCTGCTCTCTGGACTGTGAACCTCCGTGCTCCGTGTCGATGTATCTGGGCATTGGGAAACGTGTCTGCAAGATCTCCTGAGCGTCGTCCAGAGGAGCTTGAAGAAGCTGCTTGAAGTTCTCATACTCTGGCATCTCCTGGTATCCAGCCTTCCTCCACTGAGCAATGGTCTCTCCATGGTAAATCACCAACTGGAAGAAGGTGTCCATCAACAGAATGCGATCAGCAAGGATGCTGCTGCTGTCCAGAAGAACAGGCTCTGGAGGGCCGTAGAAAGAGTAAGAGTAGAGGATGGGCTGTATCATTATGAGCGACTGTGTCAGATCCTGACGCACAAAATAATGCCTGTAGTAGGATGACTCGTCCGGACTGTTATTGAACACCTACAGGAATGGGGATCTCCTCAAGTGGAACATGAACTGTGGGTAGAGTGAGAGAGATTCAGACAGTCTGAAGGAGTTTGGATCATCTTTACTGAACTGGCCAAACTTCTGACACAAGCGAATGAGCTGCCTGTCCAGCCAGCGGAGAACGTCTGGCCCCTCCTCTGACTCTGCCCTGAAAACGCCGAGCCGGGCCATGAGAACGGCAGAGGCCTCCTGATCAAATGACGACTCGATGTGTTGGATCTGGGACTGTGCGTCAGCCCAATTCCTGGCAATGATGGTGACACGGATCCGCCGCTGTGTGTTTGAATGCTGGAATTGCGTAACAAACTGAACAGCTCCTCTTCAACCTTGAGGAACAGGGGCATTGTGCTGATTTACTACTTCAAAGTACATGGCCAGGGTGGTGGCAGGCGTTAGACTGCAAATCTTCCATTGACATGTTCCTCCAACGCCCATTTCATTGTCTGAAACACAGGGTCCTTTAGAGTTCAGGGACACACATGGCCCGATCGCACCAGATACCTTCAGCTCTCTTGAGGTCTTCACTTCCAAAGTACCGCCAAAAGCCATGCGGAACTCTCTGTTGTAGTCTTTGCTGAAGACTCTTTGGAAGGTCTGCTTGAACAGAGACGTGTTGAAGGAATCGCCCATGACAATGTGGCCCCCTGTGAGGTTGGACAGACAATTCATCTCTAGGAGTCCCGTCTGATCCAGTGCACAGGCATAGATATCGACGCTGTGTCCGTTTACTGCTGTGCGGTTAGCCAGAGTCTCGTAATACTTAGTGGCCTTCTTCAGATGGCGAGCGTTGTCTTTCTGGATGTCGTGCCAGGAGCGGATGGGGTCAGGTGGCTGCCCAAGCCACCTGACCCGCCGTGGCTGCCCGAGCCGCCTGACCTGCCGTGGCTGCCCAAGCCACCTGACCCGCCGTGGCTGCCCGAGCCACCTGACCCGCCGTGGCTGCCCAAGCCACCTGACCTGCCATGGCCGCCCGAGCCACCTGACCCACCGTGGCTGCCTGAGTCCCTGGGGCTGCATTGGAGATCCCGTCTGCCGTTAGATCTCCAATGCACCCACCCCCCCTCCCTAGCTGTTCCTTTTACGGCGCGAGGACGCGCCTTCCGGGAGGGGGGCGTTATGTCACGATCATAGCCTGCTCCTGTCAGTTCCCGGACTACACTTCCCACAATCCTCCCTGTCTGTCACATGTTCACTTCACACCAATCACCTGTTGCCACATCCACCCTAGCACACCACACTAATCACCACACCCAGCTGCAGCTTATAACCAGGACTATAAAGGACTGTCACACACACCACTTCACGGCGAAGTCTTGATCTTGCCCCGGCTGTCATTTCTGAGCGTTATTACCCTGTTGGATTACCTGTTACTGTCTTTGTTTGCCTAACGTTTCCTGACCCTTTGCTGCCTGCCCATCGACCCTGTGCCTGCTCTCTGGACTGTGAACCTTGCTTGTTGCCCTGACCCTCTGCCTGTCTCTGACCATGTTTCTGCCTGCTCTACATTGCTGTGTTTGCTGATGCTGACCCCTGCCTGTACGACGACGATTACTTTTAATAAAGCTTGCAAAATGGATCCCATGTCGAGTGTTGAATCATTACAATTGGCACCCTTTTATTCAATACTTTTTTCAACCTCCTTTTGCCAAGATAACAGCTCTGAGTTTTCTTCTATAATGCCTGATGAGTTTAGAGAACACCTGACAAGAGATCAGAGACCATTCCTCCATACAGAATTTCTCCAGATCCTTCAGATTCCTTCAGAAGCTTCTTCTCTTCAGTTCACTCCACTCATTTTCTTTAGGGTTCAGGTCAACGGACTGGGATGGTCATGGCAGAAGCTTCATTTTGTGCTCAGACATTTTTGTGTTGGTTTTGATGTTTGTTTTGGATCATTGTCCTGATGGAAGATCCAACCCAACGGCCCATTATTGGATTTCTAGCAGAAGCGGTCAGGTTTTGAATTTTTTATCTGTTGGTATTTGATAGAATCCATGTATCTGAACAAGATGTTCAGGACCTCCAGCAGAAAAATAAATACGAACTTCTCTGGAGGACTTAAACGCACCAAAATGTCTGTTTGTTTATAAGCACACTGCATCCTTGAGCAACACAATATAAGGAGAAGGAGGAGGGGGAAAAACTGCACACAAACCTCACTGGTGCTTGTGTCTTAAATCAATGCAGTAGATTTAAATGTGTGAAAGTGGATGAGATTTGAGATCTAGTGAATTCGCCCCCTACACTCGAGTAAATAATGATATACTCTAAGTGAAATATTCTGTTAAAACGTTAAATAGCAAATAAAAAAGCTGAGGGGAAAATATTATTACGTAGGAATGACAAAAAAAATGAGAGAAAACATTCAAATAAATTTGCATCATGTCTATATTTAGTCTCTTGATTGCCACTTTTACAATATCATACATATTACTGACGGCAATTGAATTGTTCATTATATCAAGTAGGTAGTGGGAATGGGTTGTTACTGTAGTCTTCCCTCTGGAATGGAGTGATAGCATTATAAGATTCAAAACAGCTGCACCAATTATTTCCCAGATTAGCAGACCCAAACACATTAACACCTTCAACAGATTCCTGTTCAGACAGGAGCCTGAAACTGTCCATCATTTAGTAACCTTGATTCTATCTGCTCGACTGTCTTCCTCTTATCTGCCAGGATGAAGCAAAGCAGGCAAAGATAAGGCTTGGACTACAAGGACAACTTAACCCTGCTCCCACATCTGAGACTGAGCAACTCTGGCCGACTGACAGGCAGCGCATTCATCCATCCCAGAGATCAACAGAGCAGATAAACACAAGAGGGCATTGAAATCAGTCAGAGAGGGAGATTTAAAGGAAGGTTGGACAAGACTCTTAGAAGCACTATTTTCTGTGTTTTCAGATTAATTCATAATATACTTCAAAAGCACATCTGACACTATGGGCCCTATTTTAACGATCTAAGCGCATGGTCTGAAGCGCAAGGCGCAGGTGCACTTAGAGCGTGTCCGAATCCACTTTTGCTAGTTTAACGATGGAAAAAATAGTCTCATCTCCCATTCCCTTTAAAAGCCAGGTGTGCTCGCACCATGGCGGATTCGCTATTTACATGGTGTAATTTGAAAGTGGAAAGACTGAACACTTCTCCAGAGAGGAATCCTTTTATTTTGGCATGTTTGTGTGACTTTAGACCAGGTTTCAGTTGGTCAGTGGTGCAGCCATTTTCAGTTGCATCAAAATAGCAACAAGCCAACAATGCACCTGAATACACCTCGTTTTCAGACCAGCATGCAATGGGCTAATAGATGGGCACGAGTGTATTTGCTATTTAAACAACATGGCGCAGGATGTGAAAATGATAACTGCGTCGGGCCGAAACTAGCAAAAAACACTTACGTTGCATGTGGCATCGCATTGCAGCAGTTGTATGATAGGGCCTCATAAGTCACTAAGGACTACAAAATGCAAAAATGGATAGGTTTAGGGTTAAGGGCTAGAAAACTTCCTTAGCTCAATATAAAATCCATTATGTCCTCATAATGATAGGAGTACCAACATACTGTTACTGTACATTCATTTAAAGGGGACCTATCATGTCCCTTTTTTACAAGATGTAAGTTTTCAGTTCAAAATATCCAACAGATAATTTGTTATACCATGTTGTAAATGCCCATTTTTGAGTGGAAGCAAAGATTATAGATATAGAAAGTCAGTTCACTCCTACAAGTTACGAACGGGAGAAACTACAACTTGCAATATGGCGGAATAGGTCCCACCTTATAAGTAAAAGAGCCAATCACTGATTGATAAAGTCACTGCTGCCGTTAAAAGCTCCGGTTCCCACAGAAACCTGAGACTCGTGCTTAGTACTGCACATGCATATAGGCTCGTCTGGCCTGAAAATCAAGCTTTTTAACACTATTTCAGCATAAGAATCAACAATTATGGGGCAGTTCATGTCAGATTTTGTTGCTGAATTGAAATATGTTATTTAATGGTGAGTTCGCGGAGCAGATTTTGGAATTTCAGGATTCCCCCATTCAAATAGATAGGACTTGGTCTTGGACTTTGGTGGAAGGAAAAACATGCTGTTTTCGTGCATGGATCTTTAAATGCAAATGAGCTGCTGCTCCCCACCCCATTTTCCAGAAGAGGGTGGAGCCTGTACAACTCATGCTTCAGATACTCTGCCAAAAACTAAAACATCTGTTTGGTTTTTATTATTATTTCTATCGCAGTCATGCTCACGTGACATTGCAGTTCTTTATCATCATGAAAGTTTATTATCTGCATGCGTTTTAAAGCCATATCACTCTAAACTTCTGATACATGGTTTTCTGAGCACACACATCCAAACCATGTGCACAGGAAGCTGTCTGTCAGACAGCGCGTCTCGTGAGTATTAAACCGATTTCTCTTTTATTAAACTGATTATATCTTTTTGTGCTTAAACTGTCAAATACACACAGAGTCTGTCAGCTGTCATGGGCGGAGCTAAAGCATTTGTGACATCACAAAAGCTAAAATCTGCAAATGGCTTCTTCTGAGACACTGCTTATGATTTATGGGCGAATTTTGCATAATAGGTCCCCTTTAACAACAAATCTGCCATGGAATTCCAGCTCTGATCCCATATTAGGGTAGTAGAAAGTTGACACCCTGAGTCTAACTCAAAAGCAGTTTTTTGACTGCAGCATTAAAAGTTTTATATCCAAGCATTGCAATATATGGAGGTCAAATCAAAGTCAAAGATACTCACACAACCTGCAAAGCCTTTGAAATCAGCCGTATTCCTCTTTTCGTGTATTCTGTACAGACATAGCCAAGGTTTGGTAATGCTCATGAAGGCATTTCCCCCTGTAAACTATCTGCAACCTCCCCAGGGACCTTCGTAGGCTCAAGAGGAAGCTACCTGCAATTTGCTCATCCAGCCTGAAACATGGCCAGCTGTATTTCTGAGGACGCTTGACCTGAGCCTGGTATCGCTTCAAATCAAACCCAAGATCTCGGATATGGAACATTGTGTTTTTTCCAGCTCTGTTCTCCCTGAAGGCTCAGAACGGGTCTGACTCTGAAAACTTTGTTGGGTCAAAAAAAGCGCTTGCAGGCAGGTCAGTTCAATATGTTAGATAGAGAAACGGCAAGATCACAATTCTTATTAATCAATGAATTTATGAGATATCACCATCTGAGACACCAGAACCTGGAAAAAGAAGCGGGAGGAGAGGATGCTGGTGCCGGCAGAAAGAAAGCTGGCATCTCATTTGTCTGTGGCAGAATCTTCAGATTGCACCAGTCCTGTGACACCTGGGTACGCTTCACACACAGTTACTCTTCTACTTTAGTACACACACACATTTTCCATAAAAATTGCTTTCATCAAAAATAAATCTGTAGTTAAGTTGTGTTTCCTATTTCAGACTGCAGATTTGTCCTGCAAAGCATTGAACATATGTTTACACCTGGCATTAAGATGCGTTTTTGCTGATCAGATCACAGTTGGAAGACGGTAAATACAGGGGTAAATGGGGTCTAGAACGTTTTGAGCTTGTCCACTTTTGACCACTTCCAGAGGTAGTTGAAAACACATTAGACTGGATTGCTTTCATAGTGTAAACGCTCATGTGGTCGAATGTGTTCGAACAGCCACTACTCTCTGCCTACTGACCAAATTCATAAACATTTTGGGAAGTGTGCTAACCAGACGGGATTTAAACTTTGTTGGCTGAAGACCCGAGTTTGGTTTGAAGACAAAAAAAGTACCAAGCACAATGTTCTCTCTCCATTCCTGATTTCTAACTCACACTCACACCGTTCAGCCGGTCTTGCGGCTGTTAGAGTAGAAAATATAGCTGCTGCTCTGTTTTTTTCAGTTGTCTCTGGTCAAGTTCTTTGCGCAAGCTTACTTCATCCATTGGATCGAAAGATCTGAAAAAACCCATTAATTTCCCCATCCATAAACCCTCCCCTTGAAGAAATCAGGGCAGAAGTGGTTGAAAGTGAACAAAAAAGACGGATCGACCAAAACGTCTTAAATTTGGTAACACTTTATTTCAGTAGTCCGTAACCTCAAGAGGTGTGCTAGAGGCCGCGGTTTTTAGCGTCCTTGTTAGTGCAGCCACCTCCCATGCTGGAAACGTCGGTTCAAATCTGATATCTGTCATCCATCTTTGGGTGGAACGCTTCATTATCCTTCTTGACGTGATGATTTCCAGTCCTCTTGGGAAGTGTCTACTTAAGTCATAATTAAGTTCATTTTAAGAAGTCATTTTGGTTGTGAAATAAGATGCACTCGGATGTATTTATTTTTTGTCTTTTCACCTACTGACTAAGACAACAACAAAATGAAGAACAAATTAAGCACATTAGATGCTTTATCAATTTTTCAACTTTAGGTTGCTACCACAAAGTTTTTTTTTCTTCACACAAGCATGCCGACTCATACGCCTGTTAAATGAGAATTATTGTCTGGAAGCTTTATTGCTATTCTTTATAAACAGTAGTCAGAATGCATTCAAGCTAAATTATGCATTCTCAATTATGACTAATACCAATTAACTTCTGCAGTGATTTTTCTTTAATTGTCAAGCCTCCAATTCAGAAAGTCTGGGCTCAATAAGACTGCCGTGCTTTCCACTGGTAATTTTGACATTGTTGTGCATTCATCTCCTAAATACGATCATTCTGACATAACTTGAATGCAGTAGGCTAGTTTGGGGAGGGGAAAGGGAATCTTGGATGTGTTTCTTTCTACTTACCATAAATCTTTCATTCATAGCTCATCATCTCCCACACCGTCTCCCTCCCATCTGTTGGTGAATATTTATAAATCACATCCACAACTGCTTGACTGCAGTGACTGCGTTTTACCTTCATTTAATGTACATCTCTGTCCCACTGCCATATCTCAGCTCCTGATAGATTAGCACCATTCACAACAGTCTTTTGCTCCAGATGTCGCTCTCTCTCTCCATCAGTTGGGTGTATTGAAAGTGGTGCTGACAGCCACCTGTGCACTTTGTAAATGTAGATTTGGAGTGATTTTTAGTGATGTGTGCAGTTATTTGTATTAAAGTCCCCCTTGTAGTCAACAATTTTATCCCCCCCCAAAAAACTCATATTTGATCACTAAAGTTACATATTTAAATGGTTTTTCCTGTGGAAAAAAAATCTTAATGCCTTAAAGTGGTGTTTCAGTGTTTTTTTTCTAGGCTTGACTGTGTTTTTGGGGCGCAGTTTAACATGTCTTAATGCTTTGTTTTTTAAAAAAAGCTGTATTTTTCATATATTTTACCTTTATTCTACACCTCTGTTTCCATTGTCATTCAAACGGCTCGTTTGACTTCCTGCTTCTATGAAGCCACTCCCTCCGAAATATGCAATGTGCTCAGATTGGTTAGCTGGCCCAGTGTATCCAGAGCCATCGTGATTCGCTGAAGCATCTGGAAACACCACGCCCCTTACCATTAGTTGTTACCAGAGCCGTTACATGTGCTTCAGTGGAAATGTAAATAATGGCGTCTATGTTGCTCTATCAAACTGAGCCTGAATCAGACCCAGATGGAGAGGGTCAAGCAGAACTTCTGCAATCGCGGCTTTTAAAGGACGTTTATGATTAGTATTTCATTTTGTATTTGTGTCAAAGTGTTTAGATATGCTGTCACTGCTGTTTGTTAGCTTTCAATATACGGTTATATCCTGATTAAAGCTTTACTGTAGCCGAATACATGACTGAGTAGTAGCATTTTTGTAAAGGTAGCGTTTAGTTTATAGTATGAACAGTTAGTCTATGAACATAGACGTTTGTTGGTGTTTGTAGAATTTAGCTAACTGGCTAGCGAATCAAAAAAGAGTTGGTCTTTGTTTACGTCCTTGATGAAACCAAAAATAGCAACAGAACTATATGTTTAAAAGACATGTACATACAATAAAACGTACTTACAGTTTGAAGCCAATGAACAGCAGCTTCTGCTTTTAAAGAGGGAACTGCTTCTTTCAGTATTAGCCTTTGTTCAAATCCACCACTAAACTCGTGTAGATTCTGGAAGCTCGCTCGTTGCTCGCATCCGGTGTACACAACTCTTCCGCTTCGACATACTGCGCGACATGGCTTCACCTGCTTTGTTGCGTGTTCCCGGGGGCGTGTTTTGTAGGGTTTATGATGTCACCAACCCGGGAAGAAGCTTGTTGTAGTCCAAACCGTTCACATTCACGAGTCAGCTGCCTTCTAACAATCAATATCCTTAGAAACGCTTTGAACAACTCAGAACATCAGTGGAGAAAGGCATAGAGTTCATCATAACATCGTAATGTGCATCATACACCCACTATATTGCTAAATCTACCCGTTTTTTCATATCAACAGAAAAATATATCGGCATGACCACCTTTTGAGACTCCCTTGCGTGGTCAGTTAATGATATGCTAAACCCACCTGCACGTTGATGTGATTGGTTACAAGGTAGTTTGTGACATCAGAAACACCAACGATTTCAAACCGCGAGTTTGAGACTGTCTTTGGTTTTAAAAATACTCAGCAATGGTGTTGACTTATGAATCTGCACATGGTTTGTTTTAAAGCATGTTAAAAACACCAAATAAACATATGAACAACATTAAAAAAACTTGATTGTCACCACAGGGGGACTTTAAATTATCAATATAGGCCTATTATTAAATAATTTGAAATTCAATTCAATTCAATTCACATTTATTTGTATAGCGCTTTTCACAATACATATCATTTCAAAGCAGCTTTACAGAGAATGCATATCAAAATTACAATATTAGAAGAATGCAGTTAGCAAATAATGTAATAATTTGTGCAATTAATTTACAAATACTGTTAGCATTTAATTTTAAGGTAGAAGCAATGAGCTCCTGGAAAAATAGAATACATCAACAATAATTAGGATATATAGAAATTTGGGAATGTGCATGGTGCATCTTCTGAGGTCTTCGCAGGAGTTGGCGCCGTCTCTTCATAGGTGTTGGTCATCTGAGGTCTTCTTAAGAGGCTGGATCCAAACTGAAGCTGATGTCCCGAGGTAAAACAAAAAAGCAAATATAGAATAATTAGCGTAGCTGCTGTTCATAACATTAAGCAAAGATGCGTGCAATTGATCTGACATGAAATGCATTATGTGAATGCTTGGCTAAAGAGATGCGTCTTTAATCTAGATTTAAACTGGGTGAGCGTGTCTGAACCCCGAACATTATCAGGAAGGATATTCCAGAGTTTAGGAGCCAAATGTGAAAACGCTCTCCCTCCTTTAGTGGACTTCGATATCTTAGGAACAACCAGAAGTCCAGAGTTTTTTGATCTTAAAGAGTGTAAAGGATTGTAGGGCGATAGAAGATCAGTTAAGTACACAGGAGCTAAACCATTTAGAGCCTTATAGGTCATTACCAATACTTTATAATTGATACAGAACTTAATGGGTAACCAGTGTAGAGATGATAAAATTGGTGTTATATGATCATATTTTCTTGACCTGGTAAGAACTCTAGCAGCTGCATTTTGTACTAATTGTAGCTTATTTATTGTAGAAGCAGGACAACCAGCTAATAATGCATTACAGTAATCTAGTCAAGACGTCATGAAGGCATGAACTAACTTTTCTGCATCGGAAACAGATAACATATTCCGTATCTTAGCAATGTTTCTGAGGTGGAAGAAGGCTGTTTTTGTAACATATGAAATATGATTTTCAATGGATAAGTTGCTGTCTAATATAACACCCAGGTCTTTAACTGTGGAGGATGGAGTACAGCACATCCTTCTAAATGCAGATTGTAGTCTGAGAGATTCTGTGTACAGGTTTTTGGCCCAATAAGTAATACTTCAGTCTTATCTGAATTTAATAGAAGAAAATTACTAGTCATCCAATGTTTTACTCCTTTAACACACTCTGTCAGATTGGATAATTTAGAGATTTCATCTGGTTGTGTTGAAATATATAACTGAGTATCATCGGCATAGCAGTGGAAACTAATTCCATGTTTTCTTATAATATTGCAGAGTGGCAGCATGTATATTGAAAATAGCAGAGGGCCTAACACAGATCCTTGCGGCACTCCATAATTTACTATCGTTATCTTAGATTTTTCCCCATTTAGATAGACAAAATTGTGTCGGTCTGATAGGTACGACCTAAACCACCGTAATACCTGTCCTTGAACACCAGTATAATTTTGTAGTCGATCTAAGAGTATTGTGTGATCTATAGTATCGAACGCAGCACTAAGATCAAGTAAAACTAGTATTGAGATACAGCCTTGGTCAGAAGCTAAAAGTAAATCATTTGTGATTTTAACGAGCGCAGTTTCAGTGCTATGATGCGGTCTGAATCCAGACTGAAACTTTTCATAGATATCATTTTGTTGCAAGAAAGAGCCCAGTTGAGCGGACACCACTTTTTCTAATATTTTAGACATAAATGGAAGATTTGAAATGGGTCTATAATTTGCTAATACATTTGGATCTAATTGTGGTTTCTTAATGAGAGACTTATGCTGGGTTAAAAACAACCCAATCTGGGTTAAATATGGACAAACCCAGCAGGTTGGGTTAAAGTGCACCTATTATGCCCTCTTTCACAAGATGTAATATAAGTCTCTGGTCTGGTCAAGTTTCAGCTTAAAATACCCCACAAATTTGCCCCTATTTGGGGGTGAGCAAAAACATGCCTTTTACTATATTATTATATTGCTGGCTAAAAAATAAATACAAAATTGGTTGAAAAAAATGGCTGGGTGAAAACAACCCAATCCCTGGCTTTGTCCATATTTAACCCAGCATTTTTTAGAGTGTAATAACTGCTAGCTTGAACGGTCGGGGGACGTGACCTAGAGATAAAGACGAGTTGATAATATTGAGAAGAGGCTCTTCTAAATAAATCTCAGCAGTCAATAAATCAGCACAAAAATATTATGGCCTGCACAAACCATTGGTGAATTCAGAACTCCATATTAGCATACTACTAAAACTATTTCTGTCATAGAAAGATATTGTAAAAGTGGCAAAAATAGTATACTACTATGTAGTTTTATATTGTAAGTCAATATTACTATAATATATATATATATATATATATATATATATATATATATATATATATATATATATATATATATATATAGTAATATTGACTTACGATATAAAAATATAGGAATTACATTTTAAAACCAAAATGTATCCATATTATTTAATTAAATAACTAATAAATGTGCTAATTATTTTTATTAAATTATGAAATTAAATGATGTATTATTAAATAAAACAAATTAATAATCAAATAATTAAAATAATTTAATTCTCAGCTGTAAATAATTCACAGCAAAATAAAACCAAAACAAAACAAACAAGAAGAACAACAAAAACGTGAAGAAAATTTGTCCGGCACATTTTTAAAAATAAGAATTTTACCATGCAGAAACAGAGAGGGTGGAAAATTGTTTGTTTTTGGTGGAATTCAGGGGGAAAGAATAAATTGCTACAGTATACAGTATGATTCCTTTAATGCACTTGCAGTTGTATTTAATGTTACAGTATGATTCCTTTAATGCACTTGCAGTTGTATTTAATGTTACAGTATGATTCCTTTAATGCACTTGCAGTTGTATTTAATGTTTGTACTGACAAATAACTCTCATTTGACCATATAATCTGGACCAGCATAAATCATATGTTTAATATTCTTCAGCTTGTTCTTTCTAACAAGAAAACGAAACATTATAATTCATGCTTGAGTTTGAGAACTCTTTATAATGATGTCAATCTGCACAGACAATGATTTTATGATTAGTTTTCCACTTAAGTGCTTCTACACTCCAGGCAAATTTAAAATGGAAGTCTTCATCTCAAAGTAATTTGCAAGTGGGTGTGCATGTAAATGTAAATGTGTATGCACTTTTCAAAATGTGATTGTGTGTTCGTATATGCAGACAAATGTATTGTTGTACAAACCCACAACCAGCAGAGAACAGGGTGTGTTTAGATCTATTTCCATGCAGCCACAGGCTGAGGCATAACAACTGTGCTCTTTCACCGGTGCACGCCTTTCCTCTCTCTTTTCATGCTTCGCTGAGCTTAATTCAACCCAAACTGCACCCAAAAGCACAGCCACATCCTTTCGAGGGTGTTCCAATGTGATGGGCAAATGATTGAAGAGCAAACCGAGTGGTGTATATACATGCATTATTTTCTGTAAACATCCCACTTCACTTCTGCAAAGGTGTGGAGGAGAGATGTTCAGCAATAGCAAAATACCAGCTCTGATTAGATCATTCTTACAATAATTCTGATGTATGTATGCATATATATACATTTATGTCAGGACCACTATTGTCAAAGATGATATATAATTACATATATGCTGATCAGGGTTTTCAGCCCTGATCCATCAAGGCATGGACTCCACTAGTCCCCTGAAGGTGTGCTGTGGTTTCTGGCACCAAGATGTTAGCAGCAGATCCTTTAAGTCCTGTAAGATGCAATGTGGGGCCTACATGGATCAGACTTGATTGTTCAGCACATCCCACAGATGCTCAATTGGATTGAGATCTGGGGAATTTAGAGGCCAAGTCAACACCTCAAACTCGTTGTTGTGCTCCTCAAATCATTCCTGAACCATTTTTTGCTTCTCGTCAGGGCGCATTATCCTACTGAACGAGGCCACAGCCACCAGGGAATACTGTTTCCATGAAAGGATGAACATGGTCTGCAACAATGCTTAGGTAGGTTGTACGTGTCAAATTAACATCCACATGGATAGCAGGACCCAAGGTTTCCCAGCAGAACATTGACCAAAGCATCACACTGCCTCCGCCGGCTTGCCTTCTTCCCATAGTGCATTCTGGTGCCATGTGTTCCCCAGGTAAGTGACGTACACGATGTGTATTATATACAATGTGTAGATTGTCAAACTCCTGGTAGAGTTTGGTTTGTTTTGTCGACAGAAGATGCTGTTTTCTATGCTGGGAAAGCAACTTTGCACGCACTTCCAAAAGAACGCTCACGTTTGAATTGATACGGTGAAATTGGCGTCATCACTGTTTGCATCACTGTGTATCAAGTGCTGAGGAAGCCTCCAGAGTTAAAATTCAGATATGGTAATGGCCATTTTGTTTCCGACATGCACTGCAAGTTGTGGACCAATCACAACAGACTAAGCCATCTTAGTTTAGAGCGAATGAATCCTTTATTGAACAGTTTCAGACACTGGAATGTCAGGCAATGTATACTGAGAAAATGAAAGTGTTTTTTGACATTGAACACATGTAAACCTATTGAAGGAGACCTTCAAAACAAATTTGAGAACCTTTAAAATAGCAAAATAGGGGCACTTTGTTATTGAAAGTCAGCTTGGTTGGAGTAAAACAATCTTTAAAAGACATGTGAAAAGCAGCAAATGATGAGTAAATGATTAAGGTATGGTAATGAGCTTCCAGTATTGCATTGTCAAATTGGGATCATGCGCACAGGAATGACCGGAGAGGAAAACAGCAGTTTCTCTCCAGCTGGCTGAATCACAGATCATTAGTTGAGGTCAGGGCCCAAATGGTTTGATCTGCAAACAGAAACATCGATTAGACAAACATCGGCAAGTCTCACTCTCATCACATCTACTGAACATGAGTAAGATGGCTAATTATACACATGTATTTGAGCACAAATTATAGGGAACACATAAACTATTAACTACGACTTTTCCCTCAATAAACTCCTAATTTACTGTTTATTAATAGTTATTAAGGTATTTAAGTTTATGGGGAAGGATTAAGAATGTAGAATAAGGTCATGCAGAATAAGGCATTAATATGTGCTTAATAATTACTAATAAATAGCCAACATTCTATTAATATGAATGCTAATAAGCAACGAGCTATGTTGAATATAAAGTGTTACCTGTTTTTTTTTTTTTTTTTTTTTTTTTTAACTACATGCACTTTTTATTAAAACAACAGGTATCCAAAAAAAATTGAATGTAAAACATTATTTTTTTTTTATTACAACATATATCACATTGTTGCAGCACCTCTTAGTTCTGGTCTCTAAGAAGCCCCTCCTTCCGAAAATCGCAATGTGCTCTGATTGGTCAACCTCTTTAAGTGTGCTTCGATAATGTCATGCCCCTTACCATAACCGTGAGATTCAGCTTCTCAGGATAGTAACTAGCAATTGTGTCATTTTTGCCTTATCAATTTCTAACCCAGAGTCAGATAATGAAAATGTAGAATTACAATCAGATCGACCAGAACCACCTTTGAACAGGATGTTTCACAGTGGTACATTTTTATTTTGTAATTCTCACATTTCAGCCTCTCTTGGACAACACACTACTAACGCAATTCAACAAGGCCTTGCCCCTTTTTCATATGCCTTGGGCGGGAATTATTTAAATTAGGAATATTGTGACGTACGTTCGAAAACAAAAAAAGAAAACCCAAGACTATAATCTATAGTAATCGAATAACTAATCTATATAGAGAATAACTCCCTTTGCAGACCTTTATCATGCTTAAACAGCAACATTACACACTAAAGAAAGTTGAACATGTAAAAAAGCAAGGCAGGTCCTCGTTAACAGTACTTTGATTGTTTACTATGAAGTCTCAGAAGACCATATTAGGAGAACTTGACAATTCTTTATTCATTTTGGGGGAGATTCATTTTATCCGTTTGTTTGAGTAAATTTAGATTATTATTGTTTACAGTGTTGTTTTTAACTCTGCTGATGAGTTCATCCAAAACAGATCATCCATATAGAACTGGAGAGTTCCATTTCCAGACTTCTAATTACAGAGCACTTCTTTCCCTGATAAATCTTGCCTATGTAGAGCTTGTGTACCATATGAATGTTGACCAGAAGATACTACATGTTTTTCTAGTTCCTGTAGTAGATCTTGTCCTTATTACTCACCATCAGGAGCACCAGCACACATCCCTGCTCGTACAGACATTGTTCAGATGTGAGTGTCTGAATGTGGCACAATAGAAGTCTATCATACTCAGTCACTGGCAGAGTAATGTGATATTAGATGGCATTTTGTCCTTGTGATTGAATGGTCTGGCTATATGCTAAAAAACCCTTGTGGCTACTAAGCCTGAGACTGTAAAACCAGCGCTGTCCTAAAAGGATGGATGGATGCCATAAGCTAAGTTTTGAAGTAATGTTTCCCAGCCATTCCTTTGTATCCGCAAGTAACCCCATCAATAATGCTCATTGCCAACCCGCAATTTTTCTCATTTTGACACATTTAGCACTATTATTAATATTATTAAAGCAGCTGTTATTACATTTAGACTAAAAAACAGTGGCTGGAAAAGTATCTCTCTCTCTCTTTAATGATACGCCTGAGTTTGTTTGTCTGTCACAAGTCTTGACAGTTCTGGGCGCAATCATAGAGAAACTTTCTCTGAGAAAGACCTAATGGTGAATATTTATAAATGAAATCCAGATGGAACTTGGGTTAATAAAAGTAAAGTCATTTTCATTCTTTGTACAGTATGGGGGAATATAAATCCCACAGAAGCTCAACAAGTATGAAACATGCAACGAGTGAATCAGTACAGATTTTAGCTTTAGGTTACAAAGATGTACAGGTTTAACTAAGCAAAAGCAAAATCTGGTCTGAAAGCAAGATGTCTAGATGTCTTGCTTTCTTAACTGGCTAATGTTAGAAAAGTTAATGTATATGACTATAAGCTACAAATAAAAGGAACTTATAAAGATTATTTATTTCATATGCAATATTTTTATTTGAAACTAAATAATCAACTTTTGTTCGATTTCTTTATTCCTCAAAGGATGCATTATTCACTTTTATGTATCTGTCCTATTGGATTCAGAAATATACAGTAGTTTCAATCTCATATCAGTTACTTTGTCATGACAGCACAGAAAAAAATATCTGCAGATTAGCTACAGTAGCTGGGTGTCTTCTTTTCATATTGTGAAAGAAATTACATGTATTTAGAGTATGAAAAAGAGATGAGAGCTTATGCGCTGTTGTGCTCAAACAATCATCATTTGTGGTGTTTTTGATGGTTTAACAACTGTCTAATAAGCCCTTATCATCGACCCAGTAAATCCAAACATGTTATTTAGCTCGTCAATTGCATCTGTTTCTACTTGCTGTTGTTTTCTGTCCTTCATTCACAATATATCATGACATCATATATCCTTTTAACCTTATTGGGTACTGATTTGTTATTATGCAGTAGAATTGGTCTTACAGATGTTTGATTTTTTCCTTTTTGTGTTGAATGAAAGCAAGACTATTCATTCTCTGAACACGTGAGGAAAATATTTGAGTCAATGCAAGTTGTTTTGAAAGGGGATAAACATGCAATTTTTTCCTGCATTTTGTATGCTGGAATTTTCATTTCCTTGCTTTTCAAGAAAACCTGTTTTGAAACTTGGCTATTGATTTGATGTTAGAAGCCAAGGAAAGTCATTTTAAAGGGTAAGGTCAAGGATATATGGCTCTTTAGGGTATAACACATTTCCACTTTTTACAGAGTAGTTATATAGTATATACAATTGAGGTACAAAAGTCTGAGACCACAAGTGCAATTACTTCTATTTTACATTATTTTATATGTATGTACTGTACACTACTTCAAGTGAAACATTTACTGTAAAAATTGGCATACTGTAATTTGAGAATGTTCCAAAGCATCACTCACATGATCAATGTCTCTAATGTGCTTGATTAGAACCTCGAAATAGTGCAGAATATATATATATATATATATATATATATATATATATATATATATATATATATATATATATATATTTTGCATTTTCTTTGCTAATTCTTATTTAATTTTACATTAATATTTTCATTCATGCTGAAAATATCATTTGTAATGATAAATACTAAATAAAGAATGCACAACAGAAGCATTTGTACTCGTAGTCTTTTGAACCTTACTGTATATAGTTTATATTTTTAACCTTTTTACATTTTTAATGTATAAAGGGGGTCAAATTGGCCTGGAATGCTGTGATTTTTATTTATTTATTTTTTATATTTTATCAATAAAAACTTTGTATTTGATATTCCATGAATTCTTTAAAAAACTTGTTTCTGACCCTAATCAACAGTCATTTTCATATTTATTGAACATACACTCTAAAAAATACTGGGTTAAAAACAACCCAAGTTGGGTTAAATATGGACAAACCCAGGGATTGGGTTGTTTTGACCCAGCAGTTGGGTTAAATGTTTGCCCAATGTGCTGGGTAGTTTTATTTAACTCAACTATTGTTTAAAAATGACTATATGGCTGGCTTAAAATGAGCACAAAATATGTTGGAAATTAAAAATCAGACACTACTTACATTACTACATAACAATAATAATCAAAAGATGAACATTTATTAATAAGCAATTTAATAAATGTTTATTATTTAATTATTATTAATTAAACATATTAATAAATGTTATTTTCCAACTGTCTGAATACACAATATTCATAAAACAGTAAGCAATAAAGTACCTGGATGACCTATACTACTTCTGCCATGATTCTGAATTTCACATCCTATGGACACTTTACTATCCATGGACCATGGGAGAGGAGAATGGCAGGGAAACGACACAACTCATTCTTATAGCTCACATGAAAATGCAAAAATGGAGTTGAATGTAGTACATTCAGATTGCATTTTATATTCATAGTACACACATTCATGCTTGATAATACTTAATATAAAGTTCTGCCATGAAACTCTAGATGGCACAGGCTGATAGGTCCTTAAAGGGTTAGTTCATCAAATAATTTATTTTCTGTCATTAATTACTCACCCTCATGTCGTGTCAAACCTGTAAGACCTTTGTTCATCCTGGGAGCACAAATTAAGATATATATAAAATCCTAGGGTTTCTGAACCACACATAAGCAGCAACATCATTGCACATTTTGAGGTCCAGTAAGGTCATAAAGAATCATTAAAATAGTGACTACAGTGGTTCAACCTTAATGTTATGACGTGACAAGAATACATTTTGCATGTAAAAAAAAACAAAAATAATGACTTTAACAATTTCTTTTCTCCCTTGTCAGTCTCCTACACAGTTGTCGTAGTGAATGCAGTTCAGTGTTTCTGTCCGAACACCGGCTCAGTATTGACAGGGGAGAGAAGAAATTGTTGAAAAAGTATTCTTGTTGCTTCATAACATTAAGGTTGAACCATGCATGGACTATTTTATCAATGTCACTCTAAAAAATGCTGGGTTAAAAAAAACAATAAAACAAATTGGGTAAAATATGGACAAACCCAGCAGGTTAGGTTAAAGGGCACCTATTATGCCCTCTTTCACAAGATGTAATATAAGTCTCTGGTCTGGTCAAGTTTCAGCTTAAAATACCCCACAAATTTGCCCCTGTTTGAGGGTGAACAAAAACATGCCTTTTACTATTAATATATTGCTGGCTAAAAAATAAATCCAAAATTGGTTGAAAAAAATGGCTGGGTGAAAACAACCCAATCCCTGGGTTTGTCCATATTTAACCCAGCATTTTTTAGAGTGTAATACCTTTCTAGACCTCAAAAGGTGCAATGACATTGCTGCCTATGTGTGGTTCAGAAACCCTTGGATTTCATCAAAAATATGTCAATTTGTGTTCCGAAGTTGAACGAAGGTCTTGCGGGTTTGGGACGACATGAATGTGAGTACCCTTTAATTCAATCTGCTTGCAATCACATCATTCTCTATAGGACACAACTGATTGGTTCCTGATGTATCAGCAGCCAATGAAATATACTTGTTCAGCATTTACTGTAGCAGTTGCAGCACACTTTCAGAAACCCTCCACCTTCCCCAGCTCCACCTGTATAGATCTGCTATGGGGAATTCATGTATGCTATTGTACAGCAGCATGTTGTGTATGTATTGGCTGTAGCAAGTCCTTTTTTTGCTCTGCAGCAGCAGCTTAGCAGATCAAGACCATTAACATTGTCATATCCATTACCATGCCAAACTCTCTGAGAGTTGTCATGACAAAAAAATCATACTATACACATACTATTTTTTAAAAGTTCTCAAATGTAGAACCTACTCGGACAGTATGCGATTTCAGATGCAGTAGATGAGTAGAGAAATGCCACATGCATTCTAGGGATAGATTTTTATAAATAAATAAAATAAACAAATAAATAAATGAAAAGGTGTTGTTTTTTTTTTCAGTTTACCACTTGCTTTTACATTTTGCTACATAACAAAAATGAGAAAAGTCAGCTTCCAAATTTGATGTGTCATAAGCGCTTGCACTAAAACATCCAAAAACAGATTGAAGCGGGTGGATGGATGAAAGGCGAGATGCAGTAGGATGGAGAGAGAGTGAGGGTGTATGAGTGCATGACACAGCCATCCTGTCTTGTCCTTTTTTCTCCCACTTTGATGTGAAGGAGGCCTTTTTTTCCTTGCTCGATTAATATTCTGGAACAAGTGCAGCTTTCTGCTGCCGATGCCCAGGAGTGCAGATACACAGGTTATATTTACAAACACACAGATTGCTCTGTGTTCGACGCTCTCTTGATCTTTCTCTGCCCCTGTTGTATCTAAACAGCAGCGTTGCACTGCCATACTATTAACGCAGCCTGGCTTTCCATCTGAGTCTTGTGAGCCAGCTGCCGTGCATAACGGTCGTTCTGCTGTTCCCTGCTGGAAGGGCGAGATCCCCGGGGCAGATGCTTAATATATTTTTAAAAGCACACAGCTTGTCTCCATCATTACACAGCGAGAGCATGCAGGATAAAGAAGCACATGCAGTGGATGTGCAGTGTGTAGTATCTCAACGGTGGGCTGACAGATGCAGAGGAAGGGCTGGAAATGGCCTGCAGGTGAGAGGAGAGCAGAAAGCAGACACTTACTGCATTCCAAATGTGGGAAGATGAGCATTAATGAGCTGTGGGAAGAGAGAGATTGATCTCTAGTATCAGAATCCCATTAGAGCTGCAAAGCCTTGAGTTCACTCTCAATTATTGGTCATTGGCTCGGTGACAGGTTTATGGCTTGATGGACTCTGCACAGATTTATGATGAGGATAAAACTTGGATTCATAGCCAGTTGTTGCTAATGAGAGCTCTGCAAAGCATCATAGTCACACTGATTATTTTGCTGCAAGTACAGTATTTATAGTTTCAGAAGCACTTTACAGAGCAGTAAAAGTTATTATTTAGAACTTAAATAGGCCTTTCTCTGCCGTCAACAACCAATTATGTTTAAATTTTGACTGATATGGGTAATCATATCTTTAGGAGGTAAAGTTTTGTGATCTGTAACAAGGTTTAAAGTTCAGAGAAGAAATAGGAGGGAACTAGTGAATGTTCAAGCACTTTAATATCAAAATAAATAAACACAAGACAAAAGTAAAGCGGCAGCCCTTCAAGGATGACTGCCACATATAAACATAATAAAAACACAACATAAATAGTCCAGGCCTGGTCCTCTCTTGTCCTTCATGACAACAGTGGCAACTCCTCCTCTTATCCTTCTGGAGGTCCTCAGTGAGTAACTTTTAAGTGTAACCCCCGGACTGCGATGGGGGTATGTGGCAAGCAGGGTGAGGCCGAGAGCTGTGGGAACAGAACGAGGCTGGTGGAGTGTTCATGTTAATCCCACGGCTAATGGCCCCGCCCTGCTTGCCACATACCCCAATCTCAGGCCGGGGGAGACCCTTGAGACTGCACTACACACCCTAAAGCTTCGTTTACACTGCACGCGTGTGCGGCACGTTACGGCTGCGACGCGGCTACCGGAGCTGATTCGCGGCCACTCTAGTCAATGCTCGTGTTTACACCAGCTGCGCCGTGGTGAGTTTGAGAAGCATCCCAGAAGCGGCTTGCCACGCCGCTTCACTAAAGATAGGCGCCTCGCCTATTTTTGACGGACGCTGCGTCCAAGACGCGCAGCTCAAATACAAAATAAAGTCAAAATAATCACCCTGAGTAAACTCCCGCTCATATTTCACATCACTAGGTGGCCAGAAACTGAAGACAAGATTCGAAGTTGAAAAACTTGAAATTTTTTTGTTTTTGTTGTCCATTACTGGAATTTTAAGTATATTAACTTCATCTGTATGGCTACAACAAAATAAAATATGGCATAGCAATAAACGCAATTAAACTGTTCTCCTAATTCCTATTCTCAATACAATTCAAAATACGTTTCAAAAATTGAATTTACCTCGGTATAGTTGAATAACAAGAGTTCAGTACATGGAAAAGACATACACTGAGTTTCAAACTCCATTGTTTCCTCCTTCTTATATAGATCTCATTTGTTTAAAAGACTTCTGAAGAACAGGTAAATCTCAACATAATATCAACTTTTGCGTAACAGTCGGGGTGTACGCCCCCAATATTTGCATATGCCAGCCCATGTTCCCAACATTATGAAAGGCATTAGACAAGGGCAGCCAGTAACATCTAGATCTGTGCAGAGCTGAATCATCAGACTAGGTGAGCAAGCAATAACAACAGCGAAAAATGGCAGATGGAGCGATAATAACTGACATGATCCATGATAACATGATATTTTTAGTGATATTTGTAAATTGTCTTTCTAAATGTTTCGTTAGCATGTTGCTAATGTACTGTTAAATGTGGTTAAAGTTACCATCGTTTATTACTGAATTCACGGAGACAAGAGCCGTCGCTATTTTCATATTTAAACACTTGCAGTCTGTATAATTCATAAACACATCTTCATTCTTTATAAATCTCTCCAACAGTGTGTAATGTTAGCTTTAGCCACGGAGCAAAACCTCAAACTCATTCAGATTCAAATATAAACACCCAAATAAATACTATACTCACATGACCCGAAGCATGCATGCAGCATACATAACAAACATCTTGTAAAGATCCATTTGAGGGTTATATTAGCTGTGTGAACTTTGTAAATGCACTGTATTATAGAGTCGCGAGCTCGATGGGCAGGGAGCACAAGATTTAAAGGGCCAGCAGCCCCTGAATTGGTGCATGGTTAATGATGCCCCAAAATAGGCAGTTAAAAAAAAATATTTAAAAAAATCTATGGGGTATTTTGAGCTGAAACTTCACAGACACATTCAGGGGACATCTTAGACTTATATTACATCTTGTAAAAAAATGTTCGATGGCATCTTTAAGTAAATCCAACAAATTATTTTGGTTATTCCCCTAACTAACTTTAGTATAAGTCACTTAAACAGTTACTTTCCTGATCCAGCCCTATCCAAAACATGCTTGGAACAAAAAATCCTTTGCCCAGTTTCAGCTGGATTAAGTCAACTCTGGTTTAACATATTTAAGTGGAATGACCGCAATGAAATTAAGTAGTGACAAAATGTTCATTAATCATGCTGTTTCAGCTCATTTTAATTGGGTAACTTGAACAAGCACCAAAATTCATTTTTGTATTGTAAATTATTGTATTGTAGTACATGTTTTACCACATAAAGCACATTTAGGTTAGGTTACCTTTTTACTGGATGCATTTACTGCTCAGATGATTGGCTCGAAACATTCTGGTCCCAATAAAAAAGGTCCTGCTCCTGCCAAGCAGCTGCCAGTGAGATGAATATGAATGCTAATGCTTTCTCCAGGTATTACAGACCTCCATGCTTCGCTCCCATGAGGCCACCTACACCATGTAGAATAAAACAGCTTTTCTAGGCCACTGGTATGACTCGAGTCATGTCTCATGCCAGCTGACATCATTTTAAACACATTTTTAAGTGCTATTCATTTCTAGTGTAAAACATTTGAATAAGATAAAAAAAATACTGAGAACTCCTTTAAAGGTGCAGAAAGAAATTTCTGAGAAACGCTGTGGAAAGTGGATCGGACCGAGCACCACAACACTCTTGTATCCAATCAGCAGAAGGGGGCGTGTCCACTCATGATGGGAGAGATGAGAGAGTGTACTTACTTACAGTTTACTGTACAAACTCCTACAAATTGGCATTGGTGGGAAAACTTTTGACACTGTAGAATCCCTGTACACCAACAGTAAATGTGCGATGAAAATCAATAACCACAGAACAGCGTTTTTCCAGCAGGGACGTGGAGTGAGGCAGGGATGCAGTCTGAGTCCGACTCTATTCAACATCTACATAAATGATCTGGCATCAATGCTAGATCATTCTACTGTCCCCGGCCTCACTCTACACCACACAGAGGTCAGATGTCTGCTGTATGCAGATGATCTGGTCCTACTGTCCCACACACCTGAGGGTCTCCAGCAAAGCCTGTCCCTGCTGGAACAGTACTGTCATGAGTGGGCCCTGACAGTCATTCTGGACAAAACCATAGTAATGGTGTTCCAGAAAAAGGCCAGATCTCAGGCAAACAAACACCAGTTCACTTATAAAGGCCAGGTCCTACAGCATAGCACCAGCTACAGTTATCTGGGCATCGACATCAGCGCTTCGGGAAGCTTTGGTCTGGCTGTCAAAACACTGAGTGAAAAGGCTCGGAGGGCTTTTTATGCTATGAAGTCCCGATGCGGTCACTTAAAATTACCCTTTAAAACTTGGATAAAATTATATAATGCAATAATAAAACCAATTCTTTTATATGGATATGAAATTTGGGGACCAATACAAAATTTTAGAAATTGGGATAAAACTTCAGTAGAAAAACTACAATTGGAAATTAGCAAAAACATTTTAAGGGTTCACAGAAGCACATCCAACGTCGCCTGTAGGGCTGAATTAGGTTTGTACCCACTGAACATTGAGATCCAGAAGAGATGTGTTCAGTTCTGGCATCACCTCCATCAGTCTGATCCTGATTCAGTCCAATATAAAGCCCTCCTCGCCAATGAAACCTCAGCAGAATCTCATCCTCTTAACACACTCGCTCTTCAACTTGTCCATGAAACTCAATTCCCAGTGGACCACAGCTACAACCCCAAAACTATTATTAAAGAAATTGACAAAAATCTAAAAGATACTCATGATGAATCACTAAAAGCACATTTTGAGATCCAAAATAAATTCCAATGTTACTCGACCCTAAATAGAACCACTAAATTGGCAAATTATTTATTAATCAAACAATTTAAAGAAAGACAAATCCTCTCCAAATACAGATTAAGTGACCATGATCTAGAAATAGAGAGAGGAAGACATAGACAAACATGGACAGCGAGAGAGCAGAGGATCTGTAGACACTGTGATCTACAGCAAATAGAGGATGAGAAACACTTTCTACTCATCTGTCCTAAATATCACAATGCAAGAGAAACATTTCTCTCCATACTTGGAACACTAATTCCATCATTCATTGAACTGAGTGATACTGAGAAACTGCCCTTCATATTGGTGAAGATGATAACAAAATATGTGTTAGCCATTCACAACATTAGAGATGGATAACTCTCTAGAGACCTGCTTTATTTATTAATTTACTAAGATGGATTTGTTTGCATTGCTGCATGTAATATGATATATAAATATATGTTTTGTTTGTTTGTTTATTTTATTATTTATGTATAATATGTTAATGCTTTGGCAGCACTGTGATTCACAGTCATGCTAATAAAGCTCATTTGAAATTGACAAAATTGAGTGATCGAGCAAGAGGGAAATTTGAAGAAAGACTAGAAAGTGAGATGGCTGAGAGACATTACAAAAGAAAAATGGTCAGAGGAATATCACTGAATAAAAGGGTTATGACACGCTATTTTTCGTAAAGCATTATATTGCTTCACTTCTGGTATGACAGAGAGACATTCATGCTTGCATTGCATGTTCGTGCATTTTGGAGGTGGTGCAATGAAGGGAAGGGTGTGTTTGTTTGGGTTGGTTTCAAATATCAACAGTGTTCAATAATTATTCTCAGAAATCACTTACTGCACCTCTAATTATATAGTTGCTGTTAAACAATATAAATGTCAGAGTTGTTTTTCATAAGAAGCAATTGTGAAGTCTCAGTTTCTGTGTTAATGACTAAGCTGTGAATAAAAAAACACCTGGCACACAGATTTCGGTTTTCTAAGTGTAAATGTCTCCAAAGGTAGCTTAGATGTTAGATGAGCAGCTGAAGTTGTCTTCATAAGGGAATTTCCTTTTGATCTTTGCCACTTCTGTTCATCTTGCATCCTGAAAAGGGACCATTCTCCTTCCACAACAGGATGAAATCTCTCTTGTTTGTACGACCTTCTGTCTTTATCTCTTTGCTCCCTTCCTCCCTTTCTTACTTTCCTCCTATCTCTGTGGAGGTCCCATAACAACTGAGCAGCACTTCAAAAAGAGCTTAACGCCAGCCAGCAGCACACTCTTTCTCTCGGGGAGAGGAAGGACCACATTAAGATAAAAAAGGCGGAAGTTTGGAAGTGTTTGGAAAGGGATGCATGGATGCCAGAGGATTGTGCAGGCTCTCAGCCCAGCCCAGCACCATTTGGCAGCTCCATGCGTCTTCTGTAGGCCACGCTTTCATTCGTTTTATCTTCCCGCATCCCTCCTGAGCTTATGACTGGCCAGGTTGTAGGAAGCAGGGATGCTTACGAACAAGCTCTGCTGGTTTCAGAAAGTCCAGTAAGAAAGCCTCAAGGACACAACCTTGCCCCTGGACGTGCCTTGTTCTACTGGCTATTGATCTTAGAAAAATAAAAGGTCTGCCCCCCCCCCCCCCCCCCCCAAAACACACCAAGGTTCCTTCTCCCTGTAAACATTATACATCTGAGTGGTTTGGCGGCTTAATCTAAATCTTGTTGAGCAGGTCACTGCTATTCAGAGGTGTCAAGTAACGAAGTACAAATACTTAGTTACCTTACTTAAGTAGAAATTTCAAGTATCTATACTTTACTGGAGTAATTATTTTTCAGACAACTTTTTACTTCTACTTACTCCTCATTTTCACGCAATTATCTGTACTTTCTGCTCCTTACATTTTAAAAATAGCCTCGTTACTCCTATGTCGGAAAACAAAAAAACTATACTATCCAGATAAACCGCGCCATCTGGATAGAGTGAATTTGATTGTGGTTGGATGAGAATAAACATAGCCATTCTGCCAGCGCACATGCACGTCACAAATCACGTCATACTCCAGCAAGGACGACAGTGTTGGGGGTCGTTACTCAAAAAAATATTATTTCTTAAAAGTTATTATTTCTCTACTACTGGCTAATTTAGGCTATCAAACGGGTGCTTTCTCTTCGTCCTCTGCAAATTAAGCTAGGTAGTTCGGTAGAGAGAGGTTTGAATAAATTAGCGTATACCGGTTTTTAAATTTTTTTTTTTTAGCGTGACCCTTTTTATTTATGTGACGCATAGTCATATACAACCAGGTAGCTAAACAAGCCAAAACAAATTAATTTAAAACGAAACTGAAGGTAAACCTGCGTTGCTCTCATAGTGTTATACCTCTCTCTTTCGGTGAAGTGGAGCAGTGCTCTTGCTGAATGGCACGGATTGCACTTCGGACTATTGTACCTTTTTTTTTTTTTTTAACTGTATTTTATTTTTTTATAACGAACAAGCTGCGATGTCACGTTTCCAGTGCTTTGTTGTGTGTGCGTGAGGCGCGGGCGCGATCAAACAGCTGTCTCTGCCGGGGACTTGCCTCATCGTCATGGCAACGGTTCGTGGCCAGGTCAGATTACGTCAGGCCCTGCGTTACATTCGGAAGAGTTCAATCCTACGCCCTAATCCCTTCAAAGTGTTTACCCTCCAGAGTGAGAGCTTCGAAGGGATGAAGGGTGTAGGGGCCAAAAAACTGTTTTTGGAACGCACTTCTACGTCATCTTAACGAGACAGTCAAGGAGGACAGATTGCGCAAGCTGCGCCCTGAAACATTTGAATGGACTGATAAAGGGAGCTTTAAAGTATTTTTGTTGAAGTACAATGTCGTTTTGACCATAATAATGTACTAAATCTAACTCATATAAATATTACAGTAGTATAGAAAGATATTATACATAAATTTATAGGTCCCAGCCTCCTGTACCCATTCTGTGACGACAAACAACTTCCCTGTGCAAAGGATCATGGGGGCCCGAAGTGTCCATCAGTTGTACCCTTCGAAATCCTTCAACAGGGTTATCACACCTACCCAACAAACTCCAACAGCCAAAACTACCTGCATTTTTCTTGTCCGTTGCCCTCACAGATTCCTGCAGTTAAGTTTGGATGTACATTTCCATTCCAGTAAAGGTTATTGATGACAATTTGAGGAGGTGGAGTGCACAATAGACCCCTGTGTCGCGGCCTAAGCTTTTGTCCTTAATGGCATTTTTTTCCTTACATTAATTTTACTTTTATACTTTAAGTAGTTTTGAAACCAGTACTTTTACACTTTTACTTCAGTAAAAAGCTTGAGTTGATACTTCAACTTATACAGAAGTATTTTTAAACCGTAGTATATATACTTCTACTTGAGTATTGAATATGAATACTTTTGACACCATGCTGCTATTGGACCCCTGTCTGTTCAAACACAAGGCTCAGCCTGCGGTGCTGCCAATAAAACAAGTTTTGGTAAATGAAAAGATGCCCTTTTTTGTTGCTCTAACAATTTTTTGAAGTGTCCTTCAAGTTATTCTTTTTCCATTTCGAAGACTTTGTTCAAACATTAACTTTTTAGCTGCTATTTCTTTGATGAAAACATTTTTATCTGCAATTTTTGTCCTTAACAGGAATGTCGAACTGAGTGGAAATGCAATGTCTAAGACAAAATTATAAAATATAACCTATAGTGTTGTGCACAGGGATATTACAGAGCGGTGGTCTTCTGAAATGAAGAGGCAATATCTCATCTCTGCATGTTGTCTTGTAGTCTAATACATATTCATGTTCTAGTTCTATTTGATTTTTAAATAGTTTCCAGGAGAAAAAAAAAAAAAAAAAAAAAAAACATATGGAATAGCATGTACCTTACACTATAACAAGAAAGCATTACAATAGTATTTTCATTTGTTATTTTTTTTATTTAATTATACTCTCTCTCTCTCTCTCTCTCTCTCTCTCTCTCTCTCTCTCTCTCTATATATATATTAGGGGTGTGACGTGCCACGAGATCTCGCAATATTACAATATGACGACATCTCTCGTTGAGTGAAAAGCTGTCTCCTGATATCATCATGATGGAGCATAAGGGGGAAATTAGCATAGAATATGTCACCGCTACACTTATATTACATGGCCTCCACTGTCGTTTTGCCTTTTTGGTAACACTTTGCAATACGGTTCATTTGTTAAACATTAGTTAATGGATTATCTAACGTGAACTAACAATGAGCAATACATTTGTTACTGTATTTACTAATCTTCGTTAGTGTTAGTTAATGAGAATACAGTTGTTCATTCTTTGTTCATGTTAGTTCACAGTGCATTAACTAATGTTAACAAGCTGCAGTTCATTATTAGTTCATGTTAACTAATGTAGTTAACTAATGTTAACTAATGAACCGTATTGTAAAGTGTTACCGCCTTTTTTTATAGAAATAAAAACCATTTAATTCAGTTGGATAACAGTCACTTCAGTTGTAAACTATTGTAAGCGTCTGCTCTGCTCATCCAGCATGAGCTGCAGAGTCGCACACATTGCAGCAGGAATCTCAGTTCACTGATCACGTGACGAGAGTAAGGCGAGATGACTGACAAGACCATGGCGGAGGATTCGTTGCGCAGCGCAGCCTAAACATTTGATAAATGTCTTTTGTAGAATGCGCACTCAGCACTACCGTTCCCTATACACAGAGTACGTGCGATTGCGAATTCGAAAGCGAAAGTAAAACACGAGCTTCCTGATGCGTGCAAATTAGGCTACATACAATAGCCTGTCTCCCAATATCAAAACTATCTTAGGCTGAGCTGTGTAGTTGCAACAACCTCTTAGCTCTGGTCTCTGTTTGCCCTTTGAATATTGGGAGAGTGCTTTGATGATAATGGTTGCACTTATTGTTTGCATTTAATAAGACTAAGAAAAAATTGTGTTAATTATTTTTGTTATTTATACTGTTTTTATTCCTATGTTCCGAAAGGAGTTCAATTAGGAGGTCACACACAGCCTCAATCAGAAGTTCTGGAAGCTCGCTCTATCTATCTATCTATCTATCTATCTATCTATCTATCTATCTATCTATCTATCTATCTATCTATCTATCTATCCATCCATCCATCCATCCATCCATCCATCCATCCATCCATCCATCCATCCATCTATCCATCTATCTATCTATCTATCTATCTATCTATCTATCTATCTATCTATCTATCTATCTATCTATCTATCTATCTATCTATCTATCTATCTATCTATCTATCTATCTATCCATCCATCCATCCATCCATCCATCCATCCATCCATCCATCCATCCATCCATCCATCCATCCATCCATCCATCCATCCATCCATCCATCCATCCATCCATCTATCTATCTATCTATCTATCTATCTATCTATCTATCTATCTATCTATCTATCTATCTATCTATCTATCTATCTATCTATCTATCTATCTATCTATCTATCTATCTATCTATCTATCTATCTATCTATCTATCTATCTATCATCTATCTATATATCTATCTAATTACGATATATCCATCTAACTAATATCTAACTAATAACTATCTAACTAATAACTATAACTAATATCCATCCATCCATCCATCCATCCATCCATCCATCCATCCATCCATCCATCCATCCATCCATCCATCCATCCATCCATCCATCCATCCATCCATCCATCCATCCATCCATCCATCCATAGCATTAACTACACTAATTGAGCAACAATAACAATTAGCATACCTTAAATTATTAACACTTGTTAAGTTCATATTATTATTAATAGACATCTTTTTTTTGAATGATTAGTTGTCAAATTCTTGCTAAATTCTGCAGGCAATTTCAAGTTGATTGCTTTACACTTTGAATTCTCTACTCCTTCTCCAAATGAATTGATGATGTCTAAGGGCAGGACACATGTAAACAAGACAGCAGCTTTGCCTTTTAGTCCGTTCTCATTTATCCAGTCTATTACAAGTGTGCCCAGCCAATGCAGGAGAGACATCAGTGATATTATTGACTTTGAACATTCCCTAGATACCCACATGCAGCCTGCAGTATCAGCACCATCCATCCTCACAGCTCTTCAAACAAGGTTTTACATTTCTGAAGAAAATATGAGTGCATATGCCTGTTCTGTGGGTGGTTGCTAAGAGTGTGTATTAGCTTGTTGCTATGTGGTTGCTTGGATGATTTAGATGGTTGCTAGGGCATTCCTATGATTGCTATGGTATTCTGGGGAGTTATACTTTCTTCAAAATATTTAGACCTAAAATTAAAATGTATATATTTGAAATGCATATAAAACTTTTTGCTGCACGTGTCACACTTTCAGGTGCATGCACTTAATTGCAAACTCTGGATTAAACCTGAGTTGACAGAGAACGTTAATACTGAGCGCTGTAAGCCTGTTGATCCTGATCTAAACCAGGTTGGATTTAGATGGATTTGTCAACTCCAAACCTACTTTGAAACTCAGAGTTTGTTCAATTAGCTTCATGCAACAGGCCTCTGATGACAAAATTCCCTGATAATCAATACACTGACCATCGCGTACATGTAAAAAGTGAAGTATACTTTGGGCTTAAGGGTATACGTTTGCACGACAACGATGTACTAAAAACAGCAAACTTTTTCCTTTGCGTTTTTCACGCACAGATGGCAATGTTGTTAACTTGGGTCCTAAAATGCTAAAAACGCTGTTTTATGCTGCCAGGCCAGTAGTTGGCGATGTCACTTTGTAAAGAAACACTACACGTCTATAGACTGAACATGTAATACGCGTGCATGATAACACCGTTGTCACAAATTTGCTTTTTTGTAGCGATGGAGAACATAACAGTATCATATTCAAAAACGTGCACTTTGAAACCTGTTTTCAGGCCCCCAAAACACCATTATCATGTAAATTAACAGCCAAAACGCATAAAAAGTTTTCTGTTTTTAGTTGAAATTGAAAACGGTTTTGTATAAACAGCCCCTAACTGGCTTCAGATGAAAACCATCCACTAAATTCAATATTTAACTACTTATATAGTTTTTATCTTTCAGAGAGCATACTGCAAACTTGAGATGATGAATAAAATATGTGAACAGGCACATGCTGTTTTTTTAATTTGTCTCAAGTGTCCACAGAAAGGTTCTGAAACCTGAATCCAATGTCTTAGACCACCAGCAGAGAGGAGCCACAGGGCACTCGACATTGCCCTCTAGAGACGGACATGTAAACTAAGAGCAAGGATGAGCTGTAAAGCCTTCCAGACAGACTCTCAGGAAGGCCAGTCAATTCTGTACACTATACATGAATGAAACATGCCTTATAAACAACAAAACCATCGGTATGTGTGCGCTAATAAAGTCCAGTGGAAGCTATTGAGTGACCTTTTGGCTGCTGCTCCATGCTGTGGAAGTTTTGTGCTGATGTCTGAATGGAGTTTACGAATGGGTTCTGTTTGCTTTTTGTATTTAGTGGGCATTGCCAATACAGGGATCAATACGGACCGGAGTGAAAGGGAACCCATGCAGGGGCTCGTCCGGCTCTCCCTGAAGACATTGTGTCCTTTCTTGGACAAACTTCTTCAAATTATAGGCTTATGCAACAATGAAATAATAGGGTGAATTTTAGGAAGCCTGCCTGGGTTATATTTCACCCTAAAATCAAAAGAAAAATAATATATTTTAAGATTACATTTTTAATAAAAAATATTATTTGTTAAATGAATATTTATCATTTATTAATTATAAATACAAATATAATAAAAATGTAATAGTGATATTTGTTTTACATCCTAATTTAAAGGAATATGAAAGAAAAAATATTATTACTATTACTTTTGCTCAATGAAAAGAAGCCTTTTATGAGCATTAAGATATTTTTAGATGCATTTTGACCTTATTTTAATGAAAGTGATTATTTATTAAATGGAAAAATTATAATTTAAGTAATAAAAAATATTATTAAGATTTAATAGTATTTATACATTCTAGTAATATTTTTTTTCATCTTAATTTAAAGGAATAGATGAAAGGAAAAAATTATTATTATTATTATTATTATTAGTGTTACTTTTGCTCAATGAAAAGAAGCCTTTTATGAGCATTAAGATATTTAAGATGCATTTTGACCTTAATGATTATTTTTTAATGAAAAATTATAATGTTAATTATAAAAAAAAAATAGATTTAAAAGTATTTATACGGCCTTACAATAATTTTAAGCAACAAATTATTTTTATTATTATTAAATTATTATTATTATCACTTTGTATAAAGAAAAGAAGTATAATCTTTTTTTAAATATATATAATTTATAAATAAAAAATACTATTGAAAATAAAAGGTATTTATACATTCTAATTTATGCTAATTGAAATGAATAAATGAAAGGGGAAAAAAAATTGCAAACCTTCATGTCATTTAAAATGTGTAGCTTTATTTCCTCCATGTAACAAGTCCTTCTTTTCTATGCTTTTACAAAAGCATCATAAAATTGTCATAAAGGTGTCAATACAACTATAACCCATGAGTTCCTGAAAGAAGTATAATAGTACGTCATTCTTTTGAGCTTCTTTTTTTCCAGTGAATTGGAGGATTTATTGATTGATCCATGATTCATTCATGGATCGGACTGATCTGGTTCTCGTGTTTCAGCTGTTTCAGCTGTACTGAAGCAGAAGATCAGCAGTGAATAATAACTTACATTATGGGTTGATCTTATAAAAGAAAGCATGATTCACATGAATCATTTTCAAGATGCTTTTACAAACTTTCTTTTAATTGCATGAAAAAGCAACTAGAACCAGAATACTGTATATAAAAAAATGATTTTTTTTTTTTTTTTTTCAAATTTTCAAATTTTGTGTTCTACATAAGAATGAAAGTCAAGTTTGGAACAACATGAGGATAAGTAAATAATAACAGAATTTTTTAAGTTTTGGATGAATTATTCATTTAAATTAAAAAAAGAGAAAAGGATTGTATATACTGTAGTATAACAGTAAAGTTTATGACAAGTTTTCGGTGAGATTCACCCACAAAGGAATTCCTCTGTGAAACCAGTCGGGTGTTTTAGTGTTTGTTTATTCAGAATGGAAAGACAGCGTGTGTTGGAGTGTTTAAGTTGAGATTAGGTTTTCAAACCAAGGGTTTATATTGTCAAGATAATACAATATGTCATTTACACCAGGCTTATCTGCCCTAATCACACTAAGAATGAGCAATGCATTATGGGTACCACCTTAACCTCTGACATTAAGCTCATAGACGATGTCACCCGTCAATGGTGATCTAGGTAGAATATCATGAAAATCTCTTGGATGAGTATTTCTCTGTCAAAGCAGGTGATGCACCCAAGAGAGCATCAGGAGCAGTGAAGAGAGACGGAAAGAAGCCCCTCTCTCTTCTTCCGTCACTCAGTGTTAGTCGTGGGTGACACTGTGAAAAGTTTATGCTCTCCCACTGAGATGTGTGCATAACACAAGACACCTGTCACAATGTGGAAATGCAGAGGGAGTAGAAAATGCCCCAAAATCTGGGTGATGGAGGTTCAGAGTCCACTGGTCATAATAGGCCATCAGGTCTTGATGTGTGCACCTGGGTCCTGTCGCAAGAGCTCCGGTCCACAGCTGGACGAGACAATGATGTCATTACACCACCCAAATCCATCACGGCCCCAGATAACCCATAATAAGACTCATATGTCTCAGAAAGAATGCACATGTTTTTTACTAAGTGCATTTGACAAAGGATGCATGCAGAAAATCCCTGCCAGGGAATCAAACACCTGCTTGCGAATATGTCAAAAATCTGGGAAGGAAATTTAGAAAAGCAAAGAAAGATAACCCACCCACACTGAGGCAGATTAGTGTGCAGTGGATGACTTCCACCATGCCAAACACCTTTTGATTAATATGTTTGCATTGCAAAGTGCAATGCATTTCCACCAGGATGCTCTTGCACATGCAAAATAATAAGCATCTCTTTCTGAAATGTTGGCATGCTGTCTCGCACTGGGGTTTGAGATGCTTTCAATCTCTCTTGTTTGGACAAATGTGACAAAGCCTTTGAATTTAAGAACAGCAGTAACTCAATGGTTATCAAACTGTACGTGATTTTGGAAGATGAGAAATGCCAAGAGGGATGAGAAAACAGTCACGTATCTTCTTATTTAAGAGGAGTCTGGGAATCATTTTGATCGCGGTTGTCTGTGGAGAAATACATGCACTGAAAAGAATGAGAATCTGAGGAGTTTTATCTGCTCAATAATGGTGTCGCACAACTGGTCCTACTTGACCTGCTCCGAACGGGATTCGAACCAGCGTCTCCGGCATGGAAAGCAGGCGCGTTAACAAGGACGCTAAAAGCTGCAGCCACTAGAGTCAGTCACTAACGTAAAGAGTTAACGTAACTCTTATTATCTCTTACTAACTTACCTCCATTATACTCACCTCCATAAACCTCACTCCCATCCGGGTCACGGCACTAAATAGAACCAGACCTACTCGATCTGCTCTGAGCAGGACTGGAACCACCGTCTTCGGCATGTGAGGCAGGCGTGCTAACAAGGATGCTAAAGACTACAGCCTCTAGAGTCGCTAGCGTATCAGGGGCCAGGAGAGTGAGGTTTAAGCCCTATTCAGATAGGACTGGTTTTCCAAACAAAGTTTGAATTACATTTTTTTATCACTCGATGTCTGTGATTTCATTTACTGATTCGGACGGGACTAACATCTCTGAGTTAGAAGAGATGGAAGTGTGTGTTTTCTAGACGTGGGCATTACAGAGGGTAACTTGCGTGCATCACATATGGCAGTATATGTCTTTTAATATGATTTAAATTTATTATAAAAACCCTATTTAAGTAAACTTCATGAGTTTATAGAAGTGGCTGATTATAATAAACTTACATAAGTGAGCAGCGAAATCTTGACAAGCATCTTACTCTTACCTGACACTTGTCACGAATACAGCTTCTCCGGCGCATCCTCCGGACCACCGGAGGGAGCCATCCCCTGAATATTGACTATTCGTATCTGGACTCCATTTCCCATAGGCCTGCATTCCTGGGACTGATTACCCGTACACCTGCACCTCATCACACTCACACTATTTAAGACACACACACACACTCTCAGTCGCGAAGTCTTGATTTGCTGTAGTGATCATTTCTGAGCGTTTATTGTGGACTGAACTTCTGTTATTACCTGGACTGGTTAGCCGCCTGTCTTGGACTCTGCCTGTTACCTGTTTATGCCTGTTTGCTGCCAGCCACGACCCTTGCCTGTCCCCGACTACGGTATTGTTTCACTCCTGTCTGATACTAACGCTCTTAATAAAACTGCAAATGGATCCTCTGTCTTCCGACCCATCATTACACACTGATATTAAAATGGGCAGTCTTTGCAGGTTTTGTTTTTTTTTGCGATTTGGCTCTGTTTTATAATTTTATTTATTCGTCTGATACTATCCATATTGAAATGAAAGCATCTTACTCTTACCTGAAACTGATATTAAAATGGTCTTTATTTTTTTTTTTTCATTCGGACAGGATTAGTATTACCTGAGGTTATTTTTTTCTGACGTTTTTACAGAAGGTAAAAGTCACTGCAATCTTTACTGACATTGTCCGTAATGATTACTGAGACGGGATGGGACTAAAATCACTGAGAAGCTCTGGTAATAATTACTTTACCCCACCTCTCCATGTAAAACTAATCCTGTCCTAATAGGGCTTTACACGCACAGCTCTTACTATCTTATGTCCATTATATTCACCACCCTAAACCTCACTCCCATCTGGGTCACGGCACCAAATGGAACCGGTCTTACTCGACACGCTCTGAGAGGAACACGAACCGCCGTCTCTGGCATGGGAGGCAGGTGCTCTAACAAGGATGCTAAAGACTGCAGCCTCTAGCGCACCTCTTGAGGCCAGGGGAGTGAAATTTACTCTTAGTAAATCACAGCTATTAGTAGCTTACAGTGGGTTCGGAAAGTATTCAGACCCCCTTAATTTTTCACTCTGTTATATTGCAGCCATTTGCTAAAATCATTTGAGTTCATTTTTTCCCTCATTAATGTACACACAGCACCCCATATTGACAGGAAAAAACACAGAATTGTTGACATTTTTGCAGATTTATTAAAAAAGAAAAACTAAAATATAACATGGTCCTAAGTAGTCAGACCCTTTGCTCAGTATTTAGTAGAAGCACCCTTTTGATCTAATACAGCCATGAGTCTTTTTGGGAAAGATGCAACAAGTTTTTCACACCTGGATTTGGGGATCCTCTGCCATTCCTCCTTGCAGATCCTCTCCAGTTCTGTCAGGTTGGATGGTAAATGTTGGTGGACAGCCATTTTTAGGTCTCTCCAGAGATGCTCAATTGGGTTTAAGTCAGGGCTCTGGCTGGGCCATTCAAGAACAGTCACGGAGTTGTTCTGGTCATCCCAAACGTCTTCCATTCAAGGATTATGGAGGCCACTGTGCTCTTAGGAACCTTAAGTGCAGCAGAAATTTGTTTGTAACCTTGGCCAGATCTGTGCCTTGCCACAATTATGTCTCTGAGCTCTTCAGGCAGTTCCTTTGACCTCATGATTCTCATTTGCTCTGACATGCACTGTGATCTGTAAGGTCTTATATAGACAGGTGTGTGGCTTTCCTAATCAAGTCCAATCAGTATAATCAAACACAGCTGGACTCAAATGAAAGTGTAGAACCATCTCAAGGATGATCAGAAGAAATGGACAGCACCTGAGTTAAATATATGAGTGTCACAGCAAAAGGGTCTGAATACTTAGGACCATGTGATATTTCAGTTTTCTTTTTTAATAAATCTGCAAAAATATCAAAAATTCTGTGTTTTTCTGTCAATATGGGGTGCTGTGTGTACATTAATGAGGAAATGATTTTAGCAAATGACTGCAATATAACAAAAAGTGAAAAATTGAAGGGGGTCTGAATACTTTCTGTACCCACTGTTATACTCAACCCTCTAAACCTCCCTTCCATCCGGGTCATGGCACCAAATGGAACCAGTCCTACTCGACCCACTCTGAGCAGGACTCGAACCGCCATCTCCGGCATGGGAGGCAGGTGCACTAACAAGGATGCTAAAGACCGCAATCTTTAAAGCACCTCTTGAGGCCAGGAGAGTGAGATTTACATGCACAGCTCTTACTATCTTACCTCTGTTATACTCCCCCCCCCACCCCCGTCCATCCGGGTCACGGCACCACATGTAACCGGTCCTTCTCAACCCACGGGGTGCGTTTCCCAAAAGCATCATTAGCCAACTATGGTTGCAAGTTCCGTCGTTATTAGCATAGCTCAACGAGTCAGTCATATTTCCAAGGAACATTCGCAAATAGCGACACAAAGCTGTGTGGTTGAGACTATAGCTCTCGACCTGTTGTTAGAAGCATAGTTTCTTGTTTATAAGATGTGGAATTAATAAATCTTTTTCTTGAGCAAAATAAGCAAGATGACATTCAGTACAATCTATATCTTTCATTTCTGATATATAAAATTTCATATACGTCTTTTCGTTTGTCAAGAGATTTAAAGTGCTGTTTTTGCGTATGTAACATAAGAATGAGCCAATGAGTGATTCTGGCTATAAAGCAAAATAATAGAGAAAAAAGAGAATTACTCCACAGATGCCACGTCTGTAATTTGTAGCAAACAATCTGACATTAATTCAGTCTCAAACAGATTAAATAAAGAAGTTTTTACTCTACCACTCTGCTGCACAGCTCTTACTAGCTTGCCTCCGTTACACATGGAATGCAGCATAAGGGGGCGTTCACAAAGGTTGTTCATTCAGTGCTATTTTTCACTCAAGATGGTTCCTTTCTTCCATCTGTGCATGTTTTAGTTGTATATATCAGAGTCAAGATTGTAAAAAAAAAAAAAAAAAAAAGCCACAGAAAATTTCATATATCCATAAGGGGCAAACACAATGATCCATTCAGAAACTAAACAATTGTGACAGTCATAGTGAATGAGTCACTGAGTCATTTGTTCAGCCAATACATAAAAAAAAACTAAAAAAAAAAAAAAAAAAACTGATTCATTAAGGAACAAAGCTTTTATTGGTGAGTCACTGATTCATTCCCTCAAGCGATTCGACACTGATTCATTCAGGAATGATACTGCTGTCATTGGCAACATGCATATGATTGATTTTGCTTTGTTCCGATTTGTCGGAACAAAAATAGGCTATACAAAGCAACTGGCAAATATTATCTAAAATGTAAGTTACTCAATAGCCTATAACTCCTTGTTTATTGAACTGCCGTTTAAAAGCAACATTTGCAGTTGTGATGTTGTTCTAAATATTGCTTAAAATATTATAAAAAATGTACAGCTATCACATAAAATTGATAATGATTTTATGTGAATTTATATTTGATTTAAAGGGTATTTGTTCATACTGAAATGTATTTAAATGAAATAAATAGATGACATACTATGTGTTTAATAGGGTTAAAAATACAGAGATGAAGCAATGCCCCTTAAAATCAACACTGGGAGCAAAATAATGTTTATGTTCAATAAAAGTTCGTCTAGCATTGTTGTACACATGCGTCAGACGTTTCGCGCCATGGGCGTCGCGTTTTAAGACAGCCTGTCAAGTTAAAAACAAACAGATCAACTTTTTAATACGCGTCCAATCTGATACGCTCCGTCTAGCTGTTGAACGCAAGAACGCGTCCTGTGTGAATCATGCCTCCCAACACCTGAGGTGGGAAATACCTTGTGGAGAGCAGCAGCTTACACTCAGACTAAATATAGATCCATCGCGAGGGAACCCGGACACCGCGCCTCCCCACGCACAGCTCTTTTATCTGCATGTTGTGATTAGCTGGAAAGTTTGATTGTATCGGTGGCATCGTTCTCCATTTTTAAAATATTCTATTTTTGCTAAAAGGAAAAACACAGGATTTCTTTAGATAAAAATATATTAACCTCTCAACTACACACGCGTAAAGCGCATTTTTAACTCCTTGTTCCTGGCGGTGCGCACGCACGCTATCCAACAAGTGCATGCTCGAAGCTCAACTGCTGTGTCTTAAGAAGCGATTGAAGAGAAAACAGATGGAAATGCCTGCCTAACGACCTGGACCTCGAATCGATCCACGCAACCTCGCCAATACGCACATACTTTGTCGCAGTGATAAAAATGCGCGTTTGTTTAATGCGCGTCGAGTGAGCTGGTGGATTATGTGCATCTGTTAGTTTCCCTGCCGATGGAGCCGCCGTAATTCGTTGTTTTGGTCATTTTTACAACAAACTAGAGACTGGGCGGTTTGCTTATATTTTGACGGTCCGAACCCAAAAGCCTTACATCTAGTCCACCCGTAACCTGCGAAGACTTGTAAATCCTTACACCTGGTTTCTTGGAGAGGGCTGCGCAATTGCGCACGCTGTGAGAGTATACTATCGGCGCTTTCCATGGAATCCACTCCACGCGTGATCTCCATTGAGGGTTTCGGTCCTATCTGATGTGGGGTAAAAAGTTGCCGTCTGGACAGTAAATCACATATATGAGGATCAATACACACGTGCTGGTCAACACAGAGCGCAAAAATGCCTATGCATCCGGTGACTTCCACTTTGATGTACCGGGGGATCTGCACCATTCCAGATATCCTGTCGTACCGGGCACCGGTCAACCTGCCTGAGGATGAGGTGGAAGGTGAGTGAGAGGGTCCTGGTGGTTTTGTATTCTATATAAAATGATTAAATGCTTACTAATTCTTGCATTTCTTTAGTCTATTTCAACCTGTCTCCTTAGCAGAAACTCGGTGTTTTGCGCACCTGTTCGTTGTTTTTTTCTTTTTTTTCTGTATCTCAATGACCCAGTTTCGCTTTAAGATATAGAGAACAGTGGAATGCTCTATCCTGACATTTTTCTATTTAGTTAGAACAGTTTCAGCACAGTTCATTTAAAACGCGTGAAAAGCCGGTTACCTGCGCGTGTGTTTCTCTGTGAGGTGGATAAATCTGATTGTCTGATTTATGGAAAGTAGGTCTATCACAAGCCAGCAGAAATACCAGTGAGTGGTATGCTGCAGTTGACACATCTCTTTTGAACAACAAATCACAAGTGAATCAAAATATGATTCACGAGCCATTCTAAGCAAATACTAGTTCTGTTTTTAGATTTTGAAACATATTAAACTAAAGATGCATATGAGTATTTCCATGATCTTACTCATCTGTGTCAGAAAGTTTACCCTGATGAGTATCCAACTGAATATAATTAGTATAAGTAGTCACATTATAGTCCACATGCTTTATACCTTCAATACATGGCTTTTCTGATTAAAATATTTTGTATTTTATGGAGAGTATAGGTCTCATAAGCCTGTTATTAGTATGCAGTAATTAAGCTCTCTCTCTGATGTGGACCTCTCATTTGGAGTAATGACTCAGTCTTCAATACCATGCCATTCTAAGCATAAAACCAACACTTTTAATTTTTAGCATCTGAAACATATCTCACTATACCATATGCAAATGAATATGCTTTTTTTTGTGTGTGTCATAAACTACAGTTTACCCCAGAGTTTCCCAATAATGGTCTTGGAATATCCTTGCACTGCACAATTTGGATATCTCTTGAATAACACACTTGATTTCAGCTCATTAATAGTGGCACCAAGACATGAAACGAGTGCGTCAGATAGAGAGACATCCAAAATGTGCAGTGCTGCGGACCTACAGGATCAGGATAAAAAAAAAAAAAAAACTATTGGTTTACCTCGAGAAGTATCCAATTAAATGAAAGCAGTAAAATGTAATTTGAACTAGACACATGATAGTCTACTTGTTCATTCTGGAAAATAAATGGCTTATATTTTTTCCCACCACCATTCAGGTAGGCTACGTGTGAAATACAAACTATAGACAGCTCAGTGTGATCAGATTGTACCATAATCCCATGCTTTTTTATTTATATACTGTACAGTTTTAAATCAATTTATTCCTTAAATGCAAAAATATAAAAGTTTGTAATTGTGAATGTCTAAATGTGCAATCCAATCCAACATATTCATTCAGATTAGCTTTTTTATTAAACATTGTATATTGACGTCTGACTGGTGTGATTGTCTGCTCAGCTCAAAGTGTCTTTCCTGATCAATCTTTTGTGATTAAGGTTTAATTAAGTAACTGAGCACCTTATTGCAATTCCATTCATCAAGGGATGTTTTCTATCAGTACATCTAGCTAGTTATTTAAAACATCAATCCTCCAACCCAGATTCTCATGCTCTTAACACTCAAAAACTTGATGGTCTGAATGAACACAAGATAAATGCTGATAAAGTGACAAACATTCACATATATGGATGTTTTGTTAACACTAATCTGGGGAGCAATTCTCACTATTAACTAGTTGCTTATTAGCTTGCAATTTACTAGCAGATTGGCTGTTCATTAGTACCTATAAAACACATATTAATGCCATATCCAGCAGACCATATTCTATATCCCTTAATCCTAATTTAGCCACTAAACTGTAAAAAAAATCCCAGTAAAAATTACCGCAAAAAAACGGCAGATGTGTTTGCCAGAACTTTACCGTAAAAATACAGTAGCGACGTAAAAAAAAAATGTTACATTTACGGTTAAATAACGTATTTCATTAACTGATATAATGTTAATTTACCAACCAAATGAAGTACTAATATCTGTTTTGTACCTTTATAACACACTGACAGTCACCAAACAAAGTGGTGATAAGAGTCACATGATGAATCAAAGTTCATCACAAGCAGATTTTCCACAAGCTGAGAAGGACAACACTAACATATAAAAGGTGCACACAGTGTCAGTCACAAACACACTAAACACCATCATGGTAACATGCATGAAATTTTAAAAATGCAATACACATTAATTTAACAACATTAGATGTAATATAAAACCCTAATGTACATAATTGATTAGAAAAAAATGAGAAAAACTAAGAAGAAACAGAGTTATTTTAACGAAAATATATCAAATGTGAAGTATCACGCAGGGAATTGTGGGAATGTCAATTTAATTTATTTTTCACTGTAAATTTTACAATGAATTGTTATTTTTCACTTCCAAAAACTGTGAATTTAATGGTATTTTACCGTAAAATTACATTAAATGTACCGTTAGATCTATTACAGTTATTCACCGTATATAGTACGGAAACTTTCTGTAAACCAATTGAGTTTTTCACCGCAACATTTTTACAGTCTTTTACTGTTAAAATCACGGTCATTTTTACAGTGTACAACAACTACTTTACTATCTATTAATAAGCAATAAATTAGGAGTTTTGAGGCAGTTTGAGTCGTAGTTAATGTGTGGCCGATGTTTCTTGTAGTACATGATTGTGTGCATACTATCCAAGTATAAATGTGACAGTCAATCTATTTGTAAATGTGCCTACATGTTCACAAAGAAAAACTGTGCCACATGTGGTTATCCCAGATCATATACTGTAGTCTAGAATTTCCACATAGATGGAAAATAGAGAGTAAATATGAACGGACAAAGCATAGGATTCCCGTAACAGTTTTGTTTTTACACAGATTTGCTCTGCAAATATAAACAGCTCTTGGACCAAACTGTTGGTTGAAGTGCTCAACACTGATGAAGTAGGCCATGTTCTTTCTCATCCTTAGGATATGTAGTTGTTTATTTGTGAATCTTGAGTTTGAACCAGATTTTTATATTTTGCTTTGAACTCATAGGCACACTGGGGGCAGAAATTGAGATGTAATTTGTGAGCCGTGCATCTTTATTTTAGTTAGCAAGTTATATTTCATCATAAACCCATTCTTATTCAAAATGAAGAATGAGGATAAGAGCCTCAGCTAAAGCTCGAAGAGTTCATTATTATTCTCAGTTGAAGATTGCCTAAAGTGTGGTTCATCTCCTGACTTTATGCTCACACACACTGGACATCTTAACCCGCTGATAACGTCCGTTAAAGGATTAGTTCACAAAAAAAAAAAAAAAAAAAAAATTCTGACTCGCTCCAAACACGCATGACTTTTTTTCTTCAGTGGAACAATAAAGCAAGATGTATGGACAATGGAGATTTCAAGCTTTCCAATTCATCCGGGTGACTCGTGTTCTATATTCCAAGTCTTCTGAGGCCATACAAAAGCTTTGCGTGAAGAACAGACTGCAATGTAAATTTTTATTCACTGATAATCCTCCATTCCTGTGGGCTGTTAACCACTGGGAAACAAGTGAGTTGAGTTAGATTAGTGAACAAATCATTCAGACTGGTTTATTGGTTCAGTTGGTTCATTGAAAAGATCTGACTCAAAAGAATGATTGGGTCTCATTCACTAATAATAGTGTGAATTAAAGGCACAATATGTAATTTTCGCCGCTAGAGGTCGTTTATTCAAAGCAAAGGCATAGCTTGATGATGCCTTGTTTTTGTGGAATCATGGGAGGGGTTGTCTTTACATCTACAGCCTTTGGAAAAGAATCCGACAGGACTCTGGCAGAAATCATATTCCTGGATGAGCTAATGTATCAGGGCCGTAACCACCATAGACATTGAGTTGCACAATAATTAGAAAAGACCGAACATTCCCCCCAAATATTTGATATTATTGATGCTGCTCTGCTGTACTTCATTATGCACCGCTCTGTTTGTTTTTAGGATGACAAAAAAAAAAAAAAAAAAATTAGGCCATTTTGGTCTGCCTCAGCGGTCTAACAGCACTCAGAATGAGTGATCTGGCCAATCAAATCAAAGAAGGCAGGGCTTACTGTTTACAGAAGATGAGTGCGAATACCAATGCGGCGCTTTCGTTTTAGCAGTGAAAGAGTAAGTGGTGAGTAAGTAGCTAGCCTATATTTGACAACTGTTTTATGATTGAAATATTGATTGACCGTTAGTAATATCCAGTGATACAAACTACTCAACATTTTTCTGAAATGTCCCCGTTTTGAATCGAAAACATGCTATTTGATTAATATGATATGATGTGATTCATAACTGAATGTGACGAGATAAGAAACGTTTTGTATTTTTGACATATTATAGATACAAATAAGAGTGAATATCATTATAATATAAATACCATTATAAATACCATTTGCAAATAATTTAAATTGATTACTTAATAACTATAGACCTGGAACTTTTACCGTTTTTATTTCTTTTTCATTATTCCCTTAAATCCTGGACTTGTAATTTATTAAAGATTTATTAACATTACTGTAGTAATGAAGCAGGGTGTGGCTGAAAGCCGTTGGAGCTGAACGAGGCTTCTGGAGCGATTGCTAATGAGAGACGAGTGCGACAAATGCCTCGAGAGCAGCGGAACTTTTTTTTATGCCTCAGATGAACGTTTCCGCTTCTTCCGGTCATGCATATGTGGGGTAAGGCAACGCAGTTTTATCATATTAGATACATTTGTGTGTTGAAAGTTGTTATAATGCTACTCTGTGCGTTTACACGGCGACTGCTATGAGACACTTGTTGCACACTGCAGTAAGCAAGATCAATATTAGTCATGATAAAACATTGTACTCACGGTAAATCAAGAAAACGAGATTCAAAGGATAAGACTAACCATGTTGAGTCATATAACAATGATTCGTTTTCTGTCGATGAATGTGTCCAAGCATTGCTCACCTGTCTAATAAAACATAATATATTAAAGCGTCTTTGTTGTTTCCATGGTTTCTATAAAATAATACCAGCAATTGAGGGTAACGTGGGTATGATGTCACTGATAGGCGACGCACAGACACGATCCGTGTCCTGGTTAAAATTGCTTATTTCTCTAGATTTAAATATTCTTGGAACATTTGGGATAATGTAAGTACACAAGTCAACAAAATATGTAACTTTGTTATAGTGGTTTTTGGATATTTGAATCCAAAAATCTTACATATTGTGCCTTTAATCATATTATATGCACAGGAGAACAAAAAATGTATGCCTAATTTATATATATATATATATATATATATATATATATATATATATATATATATATATATATATATATATATATATATATGAAAAAGTGACAAATGCAAGAGATGAGAGATCACATATGGATGTTTCTTGTAGTAAATGATCCAAATCCAAAATGTGAATGTGACAATCTATTTGCAAATGTGCCTGAAAATGTGCCTATGTCACTGTAAACCAAAACTGAAACATTTCAGAGGAAAAAAAACTTAAAATAACTAACTGCATAATTAATACTTAGTTGAAGCACCATGTAATTTTATTACAGCACTCAATCTGTTTGGATAGGAGTCTGCTCGGCACATCTTGACCTGGGAATATTTTCCCAGTTTTCTTCGTTCCTGATTTTTTTTTTTCATAAATTTAGAATGGCTTTGAAATTTTGCGTAAAACTCATTAACCACTTGTATGATAATTTTATGATGTTTTTGTTATTTTTTTAATTGAATAGACTTGTCAGAATATTCTATAAAGTATATATGGTGTTCACAGAGTTTGTTTTTATTTAAAAGATAATTGACCCTTCGCCAGGAGTTTGATTGATCTAACCAATCATAACGCCGAATCTGCCATTTTGTCCGACAAAGCAGTCAGGAGTTAGAAGATTAACCTCGGTGGAATTGAACTTGAAAAATGGTGTGTACTGACGTCTTTCCGCATTTGAAACAACATTCCTTCTTTATTTGATGCTATAAATTAACACATTAAAGAGCCACAAAATGTTTTTTATTGTTTGAATTTCTTACAGTTTGAAAGCTGGGACTTTGCTTAATATCATAAGTAACCTGCTCTGTCTTGACTGTCGACGTGTTGTCAGTGTCCTCTTTGCTTCACAATGTATTTTTCACTGTGTGTGGCATGACAGCGCCAGGACTTGTCGGACAAAGCAACAGTAACTAAGGGGGGGCGGGTCTTTACGGAGGGTCAATTCCTTCTTTTACCCTTTATGATTCACAAGAAGCAGAAAGCTGCTTTTTCGTTGGACTTTATTCACTATGAACCAGTGACCCATATGATTCACATGAACTGAATAAACATCCATTACCGGTAAGGCTTTCACTGAATGCACATTCAATACAAACCAGCAGCCGCACAGTTTTGTGAGAGCGAAATTCAGTTAATGTTCAGGGTCCTTCGTGTGCCGGGAATTACCCAGCTGTTAACCGCACCCGACGTCAGGCACCACATGGTATTTCTATGGCAGTGCATGACAATCAGACATCAAGCTTGTTTGGAATTTCATTAAAAGAGGTTGGCAGCGGTGATGGAAGCAAATAAAGCTGTGATTAAATTTGGTGCTGTGGATGGATTTCAGAAAGCAATCTCAGAGCCCATTGTCACAGGGATAGTAAGGGTGCCATTTGTTGCCTCTGAGAGCACGCCAGCCCCTCTTGATCAAGACCACACTGACAGCTCATGCTGGACTCATGTTTTACACACAGAGTCACGTTTAGCCTTCCAAAAACTGTTAAAGCTCCTTCTCAGTCGAAAATGGATGGAAATAAAGAGGGTGTATCATGGTAAACAGAATTGTCCTTGCTCTTCTTATTTACTATGTTGGAAGCAGTTTTTCAGAAATCATCATTTTATTGATGTTACAGACATGAGCATGTGTTCATATAAAACCCTTTTTAGTATTCAGCAGCTTGACGCACTCTAGTGACAGACGGTGAACTTTGTCAGTATGGAGAGGCTAACTAATCAGGGTTGAACTTCTGTTGTCATCAACACAATTTAACAGAACTTGCAAACAAAGTTATGTTTCATGTTTATTTTTTTTGTGTGTTATTTATATATCAAGGTATTGGATATTGTGTCAACTTTGAGGTTTCAACTCTTTGCCTGCTGAATTTGAATGATGTATCTTAGAGTGAATATGTTGTACTGTTGGTGTGACATACTGATGGATTCAGATCTGTCCAATACGGCTGACAGCAGCGTAACCAACTGTAAAATCGGACAGATGGTTTCCATACTGGGAAAAATTCAACCATTTTTCTAGTGATCTATACCATAATAGTGTAGGAAATTAGTTTCTGCTCACAAAAATGGCCCATAATGGTAACTAACTCACTATTGTCACTAATGAGAACTATTTATCTTTTGATTAAAGGGATGGTTCATTGCAATTTCACTTTTTTAACTTTAGTTAGTGTGTAATGTTGCTGTTTGAGCATAAACAACATCTGCATAGTTAGGACGCTCAAAGTTCAATGCAAAGGGAGATATTTTCTTTTACAGAATTCTCTGTTTAAGGACTACAACAAATGGCTGGTTGGGACTACAACAAGCTTCTTCCTGGGTTAGTGACATCACTAACCCTAAAATTTACATAAACCCCGCCCCCGAGAACATGCAACAAAGGGGTGAGGCCATGTTCTTGCAATATAGTACATAACACAAATGCAATAGCATGTCATAAAAGCAAGATGACAGCATGACAAATTATAACAGTAATTAAAGAATTAGTCCTCTTTCAAATAAAATGTTCCTGATAATTTACTCACCCCCATGTCATCCAAGATGTTTATGTCTTTCTTTCTTCGGTTGAAAAGAAATTAAGGTTTTTGATGAAAACAATCCAGCATTATTCTCCTTATAGTAGACTTCAATGGTCTCCAAATGGTTGAAGGTCAAAATTAGTTTCAGTGCAGCTTCAAAGGGCTTTAAACGATACCAGATGAGGAATAAGAGTCTTATCTAGTGAAACAATCAGTCATTTTAAAAAAACAAATACAAATGTATATGCTTTATAAACACAAATTATCATCTTGCAAGTGCTTCCACTTTCCATTTTCCTATGCCTTCCCTATTCAATTTACGGAACGAACGCGGCACCAGTTCCGTTTTTTCCGTAACTAGAATAGGGAACGTAGGACATACAGCGTAAGCTTTTTGAAGAATACGGAAAGCGAAATGGTGGAAACACTTGCAAGGTGATCATTTGTGTTTATAAAGCATATAAAGTATTTTTTTTTTTTGAGAATGACCGATCATTTCGCTAGATAAGACTCTTATTCCTCGTCTGGTATCATTTAAAGCCCTTTGAAGCTGCACTGAAACTAATTTTGACCATTGAAGTCCACTATAAGGAGAATAATGCTGGAATGTTTTCATCAAAAACCTTAATTTCTTTTCAACTGACGAAAGAAAGACATGAATATCTTGGATGACTTTGGGGTGAGTAAATTATCAGGAAATTTTAATTCTGAAGTGAACTAATCCTTTAAACTAAACTATATACCTGTTCTATCTTTGTGCAGCATATATTCTTTGGCTCTGTAGGCATCGTACAACAGTTACCACACAACCGATTTATAGATTATCATGACAGAATATGCTAATCAATGACTTTAAGATAGTTAACTCCACATCAGCTATATAAATTCATCAACTAACCGTTCAGAAACGTCCTGTTGCATTCTACATGTTGTCATTTCTTTTTGAGTCTCTCCATCATTGTCCGACTCCGGTTTGAACATGAAAGGCTGAACAGTTTCTGACATTTTCAGTGAGTCTGAGAGAGGTAACATGAGGTGCTGCTAACACGAGCTGAAACTCCACCCTTTTCTTGACAGCAGCAGCTCATTTGCATTTAAAGGGACAAAAATTTGAGTGTTTTTGACCTCAAAAATTGACAAATTTAACTTGCTATAAAAAATGATGAAGTGTTTTGAGATAAAACTTCACATACACACTCTGGGGACATCAGAGACTTATTTTACATCTTGTAAAAGTGGCATTATATGTCCCCTTTAATACCTAGTAGTAATATTTGAAAGTACTGATTATTTTTTATATTAGGAAAACCATGTAAATGTTACCGATGTGGCTATGCGTAGAAATAAAGCCATTAAAGTGCAATAGCTTTAGAATTTCCAAAATGATTTAGACCATTTTGAGCATCCAGAACCTCACTCAAAAAAGAAAATGTTCAATACCTTAACTTAATTAAATTAAGCATTTTCTTAGAACAGTTTTTTTTAGTCTTGTTGTATGATATTATATTAATTTAATTATGCCAACTAGATGCAATCAAAATGACAAGGTCGTCTGAATACATTTTTTTGGCTTTTTACCAAACATTTCTTTCAAAAATAAAAAAAAAAATAAAAAAAAAAGCTTTTTAAATTCAGTAGAGTACTAAATTAAATTATCTACTTGGATGAATGATCTTAGGCTTACATTTTTTTTTCCCCCTCAAATCAGTGTCCAACATTTCTAAGTCAGTCTGGATTTACATGCATCTGGTAAACGTCCATTTTACAAACTTGAATTGATTAGGGTCAGACAGGGGGTGTGTTTGGCGATATTGGTGTGAAAGGGCCTTCACATCTGCCAAAAATAGAACTTTAATTTTTTTGTTACTAGCCCAGCCCAGGAAAGAAAAAGTAACTCAAAGGTAACATAACACATTACTCTCCATAAAAAGTAACTAACGCAGTTAGTTACTTTTTGGGAGTAGCATAATATTATAATGCATTACTTTTAAATGTAACTTTCCCCAACACTGTCCATATAACATCACAACATTGTATTTTCATCAAGCAGTGCATCAATTTTTGGTTAAGATCTTGTTTTGACAATGCAAGAGGTGAGCACTCTGTAAAGTCTTCTTCAGCACATCCCAAAGACTTTCAATGAAGTTAAGGTCTGGACTCAGAGGTGCCATATCATGTGTGAAAATGATTCTTCATGCTCCTTCCCAATCATTCTTTCACATTTTGAGCCTGATGAACTTTGTCATCCTGGAATATGTTCATGATACATCTTCCTAAATGATTGTTTACAAAATTAAAAGCTACACCCTCCAACTTTTAGGGTTAAAAGAACCTTTGCCAAACATAAAACATGCTAGAAACATAATAATCACTGCAAAAATTATCCAGTCATAGACTCTTAAATTCAAACGGAAACTTTTTTCTTTTTTGGCCAGGCAGTGTGTATACATGTTTATATATATATATATATATATACTTATTTGATCTGTTTGTATTAACATTTATGGAGGCCTATGTATGGGTCTGTGTGTTTGTCTCATCTTGTGAAAGGAATATTATTATTAACAATTTATCATCTGTCTATTGCAAATTTTTAGTAAACCAAATACAATAAGGATGCCTATCATGTAAATTCAGGCCTATTCTGGCTGCAGATCATTTTATAGCATATGTTTTACCAGCTATTTTTATTCTGAAATATAATGGTTTTGCAATCAAAATACACAAATATAATTTATTTTGTGCCACTTGTCTCTCTTAAACTGTGAAAGCAAGTGGAAAGATCCATTTAAATTACAGATACAAGTTGTATTGAGGTAACTCAATAATACATAATGGGAAAACATACCATGGATATTAAATAATGCTTATGTGCTACTAATATCCCACTTAATGATTCGGGAAACCCAGCTTTTTGTATTGGCATTAGACCACAATGACACATCCTGTGACTGGAACAAGACATATTCATTATGTTATACTTCTCTCTGTATGAATGTAATGGCCATTGTAGGGGTAAAATCACAGTTTATGTAAATTCAGTGCAGAAGTTACAAATCTGTTTCCTGTCAGAGTGCAAGTAAAAAAAGATCACATGGCTGTTTGGCAGGTAGACTTGTTTAGAAATAGACAGAAAGAGGAGTGATTCACTTGAACGTATCTCACTGACAGACAAACTATAGAGCAAACAAACCTTCCACCAACCAAGGTCTGCTTCCTGTTGCTTTTCTCCATCACATTTCTCTTTCCACATGCTGCCTGTTTTGCAGGAACATAAATGAGAGGAAACAGAGGAACAATTGGATATCTTCTGTTTGGATCTTTCATTTGATGCAAACTCAGAATAACTTCATTTTTCATATCTCCCTTTTGTGATCTGATTTGTTTGCAGAGCAAGAAATATTTTTCCATTTTTGAGAAATGCAATTGCTTGAGGTCACAAAAAAATGAAGAAAAAAAGAAAAGTTAAATAGTGTTAGAAATGCTTGTTTTTCCTGTAAATGTGCATTAGGGATGCAGAGAGTTAAAGTCAAATGAAATCCTCTGGCCAAATTTACAGACTGTTTGCTTGGTTGGTTGTAAAACTCCACAAAATATATCTATTATTTCTCTATATTTATTTCTATATATATATATAGAGTCAAATTTGCTAAGGGTTTTAAAAAGTGATTTTTCACTATTATTTACAACAGGATCTGCATTTTCATGTTTAAATAAAAGATTTTGGATATAAGAGACACTAAAAACAACTTTGTGAATCAAAACCCACTCCTTTTCTGATAAAAACAAAATAATAAAAAATTGACAAAAAGTCAACAAAATTGCAACAGCTGAATGACATATAATTCATTTAAGCCAGAAATAAACTTTATTCTGTAAAATAAGTAATGAACTATACAAAAAACAATTTTTTTTTGAATGTCTCAATCACATTTTATAATTACCCAAAAATCACCCCTCATGCACATTATCATGTCTGTCAAAAACTTAGACCTAAAAACATTGACATAACACATTCATGGGCATTAATCACTTTACTGAATATTTGCCAGGTAAGAAATAATTATTGCCTTATGATCAATCTGTTTTCAAATACACATTTTAATATAAAGACATCGACGTCTGTCAAAAAATAATGTGCACAACACAGTACACGCAATTTCTAGAAAACCCACACTACCGGATGTTTTGACTACGTCATCGCTTTCCGAGAAGAGGTAGAAAATGGCGGCCTGAGTGGTTTTAACATGCTGTCTGTCAGAGACTATATCATACGTAATTCATAACACACATGAGTATAAATTTGTTCTTCACTCACTGAAACTAATTGGAATAATCAGGGAACTGAATGAAATACTTCACACTGCATGCTACAGAGAATAAACACCAGTCCAGTTAAAAAACTTCACCAGGTTAGTGAAAAGTGTTGGTTTTGACAGACGTTTTTAATGCACAAACTACGCATTCTGATTCTAACATTACGGATTTGAATATTTTTCAATAAGTGTCTATTCTTGACTGATCTTTTTTTCATAATTTTGGCAATAGATGAAATGTTAAATGAGTGATCTTGAGATGAGTCCATGTAGTCGTCCAATTTGACTCTCATATGCTGATGTAATATGTATTAATAATAATAATAATATGTTTTATTTATATAGCGCCTTTCCAGAGCTCAAGGACGCTTTACAGTGTACATATTATAAATTGACTGGCGATTTTTATAAAATGCAGTTTGATTACTATCTTCTCAGTTGTTTAAAAGATTAAGGTAATCATCAAAGTTTGATAAAATGTTGTTTAATTCTCCAATAAAAGATGTTACATTTAATTACCCCTTAGCAGATTTTGACTCATGTGTGCGCATACAGTCCACTAAAAGAGCCAATCACATGCTAGCAAGAATGTACTTGTGTATTAGCTGAATCAGTCTAAAAAAATATAGTTTTTTGAGTGATTGGAGCTTAAGAAGCGCAAATTATTATACCATATGTCATTGGAACATAATTATGTGTCACTGTCACAAATTCGTCCTCTGTGGCTCCCTCCGATCGCCACCTGAGGGCTCCCTCAGTGGAGTACTAACTGTATTTGGACTCCATTTCCCATCACCCACTGCCTGGCGCTGATTACATGCTCACCTGATCCTCATCCCCTGGACTATAACACACACACACACACACACACACACCCACCCACCCACCCACCCACACCCACACCCACACCCACACCCACACACCCACACCCACACCCACACCCACACACCATGAAGTCTTATTTAGACATGGCTGACATTTCTGAGCATTGTATTGTTTCTTCATGAATGACCGTGGTTTGTTCATCCTGTTTTGACGTTCTGCTGCCTGCCCAGTTGACCCTCTACCTGTTCTGTTTGCTGCCTGCCCCGACCCTGTGCCTGTCTCTTCGTTACGACTCTGCCTTGCCTCTGATACCGCTGTTGCCGGTGATATACCTCTGTTTGTTGTACTACGATTATCTACAATAATGCTGCACGTGGATCCCATGACTTCTGACTCCACGTTACAGTCACCAATATGGCCGTTGAGTGAACTAACTTCCTTTACATGTAAAGAAAACCCATTTGTATATAATGCATTTATCTCCATTTCTTCATTTTAGAAAGATATTAGAGGGATAATGCATAATATATTTTTTTCTCATTGATAGAAATACAAATTAAAAATAGGTTATTTGATTCAGCTTATGACTTTATCAACAACTTTGTATTTGTAATTTCCAGTCATATGCACTTCTAGACAAATATGTAATGAATACCGCACTGTTGGCTATTATCAGGCTCCAATAAGGTGATCAAGTGCTCTTGAGTGTAAAAGGGTTTATTTTGCAATAATGGCTGAATAATTGTACATTATCCCACTTATTACATTACCACACACATACATAAATAGACTGAAATATTCAGTTTAAATTATTTTATTGTGCAAAAAATAAAAAATAAATAAAAATCTGACTGCAGAATGTCACGACTGACCAATCAGAATAAAGTATTCCAGAGAGCAATGCAATATCATTGTTAGTGTTTTTAATTGCCTGATACCCAGCTAACAGGAAACATTCTCAGAACTTTGGGGCTAACATTCTGTCAAGGTTCTCTCAATGTTACGAACATTTTTCCAGTAACATTAATATAACATTCCTTTAAAGTTACCTGGTCTTTAATAACATTATCAAAACATAATTGGCAGAAAAAAAAAGTTGTTTCTACATCATTTTTGCTTTTCTGAAACATTTTAGTTGGCTATTAGTCTAATGTTTTTTAAACATTACTATTCACTACTTTTTTCAGATGGTTCAGAGAACATTCAAAAGTAACATTTCTGTCATGACAACTATCAGAAGGATTGACATGGTAATGGATGTGGCAATGTTAATGTATTTGGTCTTGGCGGAATAGATGTGCTACGCTGCTGCTGTTGATTATTGTGGCTGCAGAGCAAATACAGAGACTTGTTTCTGCCAATACGTTCACAGACATGCTGCTGTGAGCATGTAGTACAACATGTAGTACGACCAAGGGCATGGAGTGATGGTAGCATCTTCTCTTTCAGTATAGAGCAGTACATCTGTGAATTCATGATGCCATCAATGAAACACAGCTCCCCGACACCAGCAGCTCTCATGCAGCCGCACATAAGGACACTGACACCACCATGTTTTGAAGCCATCAGTTCCAAAAACATTTATCTTGGTCTCATCACTCCAGAGTATAGAGTCCCAGTAGTCTTCTTCTTTGTCAGCATGGGCCCTGGCAAACTCTAGGTGGGCTTTTTTTGTGCCTGGGCTTTAGGAGAGGCTTCTTTCGCCGTATTGTTTCACGGGAAATAGTCAGCCCAGTTTGGCTTTCTACTTCTTTAGATAACTGCAGTGAACTTGCATGCCGATTTTCTTCAACCCTTCTCATCAGAAGACCACTTTTGCTACAGTATTCTGACTGATAAGTAAAGCTTTGCTAGTCTTCTTGTAGGCTTCACTTTTCTGGTGTAAAGAAATTATTTTCTTTCTCAGGTCTTCTGACATTTCTCTTCCATGTGGTGCCATTGCTGACAGCATGAAATGGGAAGGGGTTTTAACACCCTTTTATAGTCAACTGTCTGCTGGACACCTGTGTAATGAATAATTAGACTCGCCTGTGGTTGAATTCTTGTTAAATTAGAAATTTGTAGTCTAAAATTGAGCTTTGCTCCAGAGACTTTCAGTGGGGTGTACTCATTTTTGCATTACCCTAATTTGAGTAAAACTGAAAATTTTGTTCTCTAAGTTATATTATTAACCTTACTTTCATGTTACAAGTTAAACAGATGTTATATTAAACTTAGTCTTGTCAACATTTTGGAAATAGTTATTGTGTTCATTAAGATATTGTTTAAAATGTTACTTTTCAAAGGGGGTGTACTCATTTAAGCTGAGCACTGTATAACAAACAATAACCCCCGTAGCAGATCTATACAGATGGAGCTGGGGAAGGTGGAGGGTTTCTGAAAACACGCTGCAGACTGCTGTTAGCAAAACAATGCCAGTATTTGAATGTCTGAGCAGCAAGCTCATTGGCTGCTGGTGCCATAGCAAGCAACCAATCAGCTGCCTATGTAGATAACCATGTGATCGCTACAAATTGAGATAAAAGGTGTGTTCGAGCTCATACAGCGCCGCACAGACCGATCGGCGGCTGACTTGAAGCAGTGCATGCCGGTAAGAAATTTTGTCTGACTTGAGACAGCGCCGATACCATGTGACTGTGATGTATGGCTTCAAAGTACCACGAGAGCGATTTGAGATCAGCTGCCTGAGGCAGCCAGCGCAGTTTCTCAAGAGGAGCTGCAGGAGCGCTGATGACGACACAGCTGTTTCACGATTGGCCAGATTCACCACATGACAACGATCACGTGTGTTTCATGTTTATTGTCACGCCTTCAGTTCCAGTAATGCTCAAAAATCTGTTTTTATAACAGTTAAAGCTCTTTTGATGTAGTTACGATGTTATATTGTGTCATGTTTATCAAAATAAAACTGATAAAAAACGTAGACCCCACTACATTTGCATTTAATAACATATGCTTATGTTGAACTTTATTCTTAAGTTGTTAAGACCCGGATTCTTGTAAAAACATACGCTGTAAGCAGTACATAAAGTATTGAATGAAAATGTCTCTGAAACAGTGTATTAATCAAATATTGCATTTATTTCACTTCAGCTGTGATAAAGTATGCAAACGCAGTGCGAGCGTCACTACGGGAAGCAGAAAGTGTCCGACTTCATGTCTCCGTTTTCAGCTCCTCCCCGCCTGCACGTGGCTACTCTCGCCGATCGGTTGCATCCAGCCGCAGCCGATGTCAAACGCACCTATGAACCTCTCAGCCTGTGCCATCTAGAGTTTCATGCAGAACTTTGTATTTCCATGTATTACTTAGAAAAGGAGAAAAATGTTCACATGACCAGTTAAAATGTAACATTTAAAAAACTGGATGTTTTGCGAATTTTCATAAATTCATAACTTAATGGGAACATATTTTTGTTAGCTATGTAGTTTTGGGTGATCGTGATGTGACATTTCTAATTTAAATGTGTTGAACTGTTGTGTGTGTTCTTGTTTTTATGATTTATGAGGACACAAATTTGTATAATGACATGGGTATTACACTTGTATTACGACGAAAGCGTGAAATATGAGGACATTTCACGAGTCCTCATATTTAAATGAGCTTTAAAAACATACTAAACAATGTTTTATTAAAAATGTAAAAATGCAGAATGTTTTCTGTGATGGGTAGGTTTAGGGGTAGGGGTAGTATAGTGGGATAGAATGTACAGTTTGTACAGTATAAAAACCATTACGCCTATAGAATGTCCCCACTTTGATAGCAAAACAAACCTGTGTGTGTGTGTGTATGTGTGTGTGTTTTGTCAATTAAATACTGATATTTCACATTATGGAACAATAATATAATAGCATAATAAAAGTAACTAACTAAGTGCCTAACAATTATGTACTTGATAAAAATCTAAATTTGCTGGGGTGCATTTAAAGCCGCTCATGCATTTCTCTGTCAGGGCAGCTTGTGTCGTGGCGCATAGACAGGAGGGGCAATTTACACACACTCTGATTTTCAATTACCAACATATCCACTGGTGAGAACTAGACGAGGGTTCTGCTTCAGCGGCTTTCCAGAATTGTTCTCCAACCCCCTTTTTAAATAGGATGCCATTTTGTTGTCGGAGAAGAAAATAAATTGTGTTTTCAGACTACAATATACAAGATCTTCTGACTAGACTGTCACTGCTCTTGTGTGGATGTGTGTGTGTGTTTTTAAACTGAAGGTACGTTCAATCAAATAAAAAACCTGACACTGACCTATACCATTAATCCACTATCATACCCAACCTCAAAACAAGACGCTTGACATTTAAGTGAAAGCACTGCACTTTCAACAAATGGCCCTCTGGGATGGGCACCAAGTTGTGCAGTGGACACTTGGACTGTAATTTTAAGGTAAAGCGGCTCGAGAGACAATAGGCTACAGTTGATAGATGGAGGGCTTTGTTTACTTGTTTATGCTTCAGCTCATTCGGGAGGGCTGAAATATGGATCCTGGTACAGCCTACATGTTCAGGCAGTTGCGCCGACTGTAGTCAAGATCAAACTTGCTGTTTTAATTTTAGATTGAAGCTGTTTATGCTCTCACAACAATGAAATGTTAACAGCTAATGAGCTGTCAACAAAAGCAGTTATAGAACTATACCATTGCAGGCTTGCTTTAGATAATGTCTAAAACTAATAATACTAGTATGTTTAAAATTGCAATGGTCTTTGTTGGTTTATTTGGGATGATGGTAACTAATTAGCCCTTTAGGATGGCAACAGATTTTTTTTTAAAATTAAAACATTAGCCTAGTGCATATATATATATATTAGTATTTAGTATTAATACGCGTTCCAGATTGTCTACATAGTTACACCTGTAAATGGCGTACAAGTAGTAAAAGGCTTTACCTTGCGAAAATATTGGTAACATTAAATTACAGACTTACACATTTCTAACTGTTATTTTATTTAGTTTAGTTTTATTTCATTTTGTTTTTATTGCAACTCTTTCTGAGTTAAATCGTTTACATTGATTTGTTACAAAATGTGATTCAGGAATGAATCACCGTGTTAATGAATAAGTCATTGAATCTTTCACTCAACCGGTTCATTTAGAAGCACTGATTCATTCCGGAATTTGTGATGCTGCATCCCAGTTTGCTTACTTATACTACACTCTAAAAGTATGTACTCTTTTTGTGAAGAAAAAGAAAATGCTTTTGAGTGTTTAGCAGAAAAGTAGACAAGCTTTGGGACATACTATCACGTCATAAAATTGTGTCTTAAACACATGCTCTGTCCTGACACAGTAAACTGGCCTGTCAATCATATTGTCATAGTTAACATCCTCTTCATTTAATTGAATTGAATTTAATGTAATTTAGTTTAGTTTTCTATTGGAGAGAAAAGAAGCAGCATGTTGATCTGCCAGTTGTGGGTCTTTCATGTGGAGTCTTTCCTCATATTTTATGTATGCATTTAAAATTAATGACCAAACAGATCTTTCACATTGTTGTTTCAGATGATATATAACACAACAAATTTTTTTATCAGGTGAAATGCTGATTGTTAGTGACTCAAACCCCTTTATCTAAACCTACTTAACCTAGGGTGTAGGGTGTTGGTGTAAAGAAGGCTCCCCCTAAAGAAGTCTTGATCCCCCTAAAGGTCATCAAAACGAGATGCTGGTCATTCAGGGATGTGCATTTATTGCATGGACGAAGAACATAATGTGTTTAAAATGCATATACACAGTTCAGTTGAATGATAATATTTCCCCTCTTTAATGCTGTTAAACTGAACGTACAAAGCAAACTGTTTGCTGAAAATATCCGCAATTTAACAACATAACATAATGAAATAGGAGCGTGCACTTTATCTGTCAATTAATTGCGTGAGAAAGTTGTGTATAGTGCAAATTGCCCAAACCTCCCCCCCACCCAACTCACAGACCACCCTGAAGGTAATTTTGTGATTCACACCCTGTTTTTATTTAATAAAATCCTACAAAAATCTTTGGAAACACCAACAATCTGAATAATCTTTATGTTTGTAAGTATTTCAACAGAATCTTACTGTGTCAGCCGAAATCCTGATTGGCAGCATGATTGATGCTTTAGCAGCTTATCCACAAGAGCGGTTTGTCTGCATGAGCTTTGTGATTCACATTCGTGCCTGTAGTGTAGGGCTCAACTTAGAGGGTAGGCGTTATGGGGGTGTAAGTTCATATAGGTCAAATATGGCTCTCTCAAATCACAGTAACACAATACCACAAAGCAGTAGGAGCAGAGACGAAGTGGTGATAAATTTTGGCTCAGGATTTACAGAGCAAGCTCTAAAAATGTAAGCAGGCTGGGGGCTCAGAGTACACAGAATCAGAAGATGTCAAAGAGGGGAAAGTAACACATGAGATGTCTATAGAATCATGAAGCTTTATCATTCTCTCCAGGGCTATGCACAGACATTTTGGGGGACAGGTGCTCAAGTGAGAAAAAATGGCATTCCTCTCATAATTACTATTTAAAAAGAAAAACATAAAATGAATTTAGTTACATGCTGTAGAACACTTTTAAGTTACTTTCATATTTATTTATTATCTCTTATATCTTTTTGATAGAAATGACTATTTATTACTACTATTATTTAGATGCATTACACTGCAATAACAGTTGCAGGAATAATCTTATGAAATTAGTGTTTTAAAGTAAAATTTTGAATATAGAAATATGAAATTAAAAAATTAAATTATACTTTTCTGTATATGATACTTTTATATGAAACTGAAACCGCCAGTAGGTTTGCCTGGAAAATCCAGCCTCACCGCTGTACCAGCGGATGAGTCTCGCCATTGAATCAATTCGATTTCTAGGGCGGAGCAAATCCGAGCAAACAGGAAGTGGAGTAAACCAATCAGAGAAGGGCGGATATGACGTTAGCAAAGCGACAAGAGAGTCAACAGTGAAAAGTAAATAAACTGCTGGGGTTTTAATGACTTAATGTGTTTTTGGTCATTTAAAACTGAATTCACGGCTGAATATAACAAACTCTCGGGTCTCGCGTGCGCCATCTTTGTTGATATTGAAAGGACTTTCGCCGCACTAGAGTGACGCTGTTTGCGTCACTGAAATAAACTAATCTGATTGCACGGTACGGTTTGGAGTTGACTCGAGGCGTGATGGAGGGCGGACTGACCAGACTGATATATCTTGTAGAAGATATATCATTCTGGACTTGCCAGGCAACCAGTAGGTGGCGGCAAGTCTAATTATGTGAGTCATAGAATCATTCATTCACTGATTTGTTCAAACCAGCTGATTCATTCATGAATGAAACAGCACTCAGGGAGACACATCTGTTTTGCTTTGTTCAGAACTATTTTCATTTGAAATTTGAAATTAATGTCAACTTATTGTTCATTGAACTGTTGTATTAAAATTAACTGTTGTATGAAAACAAAAATATTAAAATTACATTTGCAATCGTGCTGATATTCGGGAAAAAAGCATTGCTTATGTGATATTGCTTAAAGGTACAATATGTAAATTTTTTGCAGTAAAATATCCAAAAACCACTAGGCTAGTGTTATATATTTTGTCTATCTGATTACGAACAATATCTCTAATGTTTTCAACTACTTGTAAATCATGAGAAAATTCCCATTCTAAACAGTGACACGGGGCAGTGCAGTCGCCTGTCAATGACGTCAGTTACCTTTGTTACCGCCTTTACTGACGTAGAAACCACATGACAACAGTGCCGTGGACAAATGCGGAAGTAGTGTCTAGCGTCCAGCAAACCACTAGCTTGCTTCAAGCAGTTCCTTATTTACTTCTTGCACGTTTTATGGTGGATTGTGTTACTTATTTATGGAACATAATTACTGTTTACCATCTGCCGCTGGTTCTGTCGACAAGGACAGCTCCCATAAACTCATGACCGGAAAAGCGGAAGCGCACCGGCGACTGTGTCATAATAAAAGTCCCGCTGCTCGTGAGGTGTGTGTTGATCAATCGCTCCAGCTCCTCGTTCAACTCCCGCAACACTCAGTCCTGCTCTGCTTCATACTACAGAAACGTTAATAATCGCATCCACAAACATGAGTTCTTCCAGACTCCAATCCCTATTCTTTTGCACCGTCCGTTGAGATGGAGACCACATGTCCCAAGTTTCCGCTCTAAAACTTGGCATCATCAAACTACGCCTTTGTTTTGAATAGGCTTCTAGCGACCTCTACCGGAAAAAAATATCACAAATTGTACCTTTAACTATATCACATGATATAAACAATAAAAGAAGACAAAATCTCATACAGGGAAAATTCATATCTTGTGTCAATTTTGTGGGCATTTTTATTAAAGGTGCCCTCGAATTGAAAATTTAATTGATCTCGGCATAGTTAAATAACAAGAGTTCAGTACATGGAAATGACATACACTGAGTATCAAACTCCATTGTTTCCTCCTTATATAAATCTCATTTGTTTAAAAGACCTCAGAAGAACAGGCGAATCTCAACATAACACCGACTGTTACGTAACAGTCGGGATCATTAATATGTACGCCCCCAATATTTGCATATGCCAGCCTATGATCGAGGCATTACACAAGGGCAGCCAGTATTAACGTCTGGATCTGTGCAGAGCTGAATCATCAGACTAGGTAAGCAACAAGAACAATAGCGAAAATGGCAGATGGAGGAATAATAACTGACATGATTCATGATAACATGATATTTTTAGTGATATTTGTAAATAGTCTTTCTAAATGTTTCGTTAGCATGTTGCTAATGTACTGTTAAATGTGGTTAAAGTTATCATCGTTTCTTACTGTATTCATGGAGACAAGAGCTGTCGTTATTTTCATTTTTTAAACACTTGCAGACTGTATATTTCATAAACACAACTTCATTCTTTATAAATCTCTCCAACAGTGTAGAATTAGCCGTTAGCCACGGATCACAGCCTCAAACTCATTCAGAATCAAATGTAAACATCAAAATAAATACTATACTTACGCGATTAGACATGCTGCATGACGGACACTTTGTAAAGATCCATTTTGAGGGTTATATTAGCTGTGTGAACTTTGTTTATGCAGTGATAGAGTCGAAAGCTCGGGAGGGGGTGGAGAGCGCGCGATTTAAAGGGGCCGCAGCATGAATCGGCGCATTTCTAATTATACCTCAAAATAGGCAGTTAAACAAATTAATTAAAAATAATATATATGGGGTATTTTGAGCTGCAACTTCACAGACACATTCAGGGGACACCTTAGACTTATATTACATCTTGTAAAAAAACGTTCGATGGCACCTTTAATTTTTGGTGGCATTTTCGACCCAGCACCACGCTATTTTATGTCGACACCAGACTGGCTTTTTTGTTGTTAAGCTTGATATAGGGCTATTACCTAGCTTGGCTGGCTCTAAGTAGATATTGTAATAGTGGTTTAATTTGACACTCTTATTACCTGACTGTCACCATTGAATGCTGCTCCGCTCGATTTGTGTGGTGGTTATGACGAGAGTAACAGGCTCCTGCGGTCTCTAAAAAAACTAAAATATAAAATTGAAATGCTCTTAAGGGCACTTATCTAGTCAGAGACCCAAAGAGCAGGTGCTTGAGCACCACTTGGGATCTATCTGTGCACGTGCCTGATTCTCTCCCTCTCTTCTCTTTCAAATCTCATGATGGATTTTAGGAGCAGTTTTTCCGACAGCAGATCAGTGTTCCTTTGTGAATGTTTGACAATGACTGCAGACATCTGCCTTCTACCCGGAGTCAAACTTCTGTCATCCTGCAATTATCAGGATGAGAACCAACAAAAGAGAATCTCATTTTATTGAAGTCTTCCACTGATCATGTGATCAGGTCTAGGACACTTTTTTTTTTTAAAATCAAATTAGATATTTGATAATTCACTACATTTTGTATTTTATCCCAATCATATGTGTACACCTTTTACAAATGGGCTAAAGGGACAGTTCACCCAAATGTGACCCTGGACCACAAAACTAGTCATAAGTCGCATTGCTATATTTGTAGCGATAGCTAACAATACATTGTATGGGTAAAAATTATCGATTTTTCTTTTATGCCAAAAATCATTAGGATATTAAGTAAAGATCATGTTCCATGAAGATATTTTATAAATTTCCTACCATAAATATATCAAAAATGTATTTTTATGAGTGGATATGCGTTGATAAGGACTTCATTTGGACAACTTTAAAGGCAATTTTCTCAATATTTAGATTTTTTTGCACCCCCAGATTCCAGATTTTCAAATAGTTGTATCTCGGCCAAATATTGTCTTTTCCCAACATTTTTAACAATTTCCTTACTATCATGTTCTTCCAAAACGCTATGCTATGCTATTATTTGTTTTTGTTTTTTATGTATTGTTTGTTTGCTTATTTATCTAATTTTGATACACCCATTTAAATATGTGGATTTTAGAGAGGGGTAAAAAATTTTAGTGGATAAGAACATACATTTTGATTTGTTCCATGTGACCTGAAAATTTACTTCTTCCATTTTCTCAAAAATGAAACTTTGAGAAACTTCTCATCAGATTTTGTTTCCTTGGCCTTCGAGTAATTCTCTGTTCCATTTAGGTTTAAGAGAGCCGGTTCCTGCTTTTGCTCAAGTGTAAGGGGAGGTCAATAAATTCTTGCCACTTTAGCCTATAAATGTTTTTTTTTTCCCTTCTGTTTTTAATACTGCATACAGATTTACTGTATTTTCTGTTTATATTCTAATAAAGAGACTGAAAAATAATTTTATATATATGGTCATTATATCAATGCTAAAACAATAATCTATTGGTGGCCTTAGAATTTTGCACTTTTGATGGGTCATTTTTTTTGTCCAAAGGCCTTAATAATAATAATAAAGATAAATGATAAAAGATGCGACATCCAAAGTATGTAAGGTAGTACAACTAGATATCTTTTATCAAATCCAAAAGGTTTTAAACATATTTTTCTATATATAAATGTATTTTAAAGATTTTGAAGTGTCAAAAGTCATTTGGTTTAACCATCCAAAGGACAATACAGCCATTTCATTTGTGATTAATATATCTTAAAATGTAATAAATGTATATTTTTATTCTGGCATGATTTTTAACATCATATATCAACATAGTGCAAAATGGTATTAAAATTATTAAGTCGTTGTTATGAGAAAGAATGTCTGTCTTATTTCATTAATGTCATTAGGAGTAACCAATATAAAGAGACCATTTTGGATCAAGTCATTCAGTCAGTATCATGTGACAAGATGTGACATCATTCAGACACCTGTAAAGGACCACATGGTCGTGAAGCAAAGTAACTAACTCTCTTTTCACTATTTGAAAAATTCAAAAAAATGTCCATATACTACATGACAGACATAAGAGATTCTTAGCCAATCAGAATACTTGGAGGTGGCTGTCTGGAAATAGAGTTTGAGGCCGGATTTCCTGTTTTCGATACAATCACATATGTGTTTGGGAAACCTGTCGGGAAACAAGTGCATATAGGTTTTTGCAAGTTCACTTGGTGCTGCTAGTGGCTGAAGAACATGTGAGTTTTGATTGCCAAGGAAAAGTCACTGTTATGATGCTAGAGTGTTGTAAATGGTTGCCTGGATGTTGTTATGCAGTTGCTAGGGCACACTTAA